>NW_017681493.1:5094-5953 GCF_001879085.1 Nicotiana attenuata
GCCTCCATTCCTTAGTCGCCTTTTTGCCAACATTAGGGCTCCAATCCCTGAGTTGAGTTTTTAGACATAGGGCCTCCATTCCCTAGTCGCCTTTTGCCAGCATCAGGGCTCTAATCCCTAAGTTGAGATTTTAGACATTGGGCCTCCATTCCCTAGTCGCCTTTTCTTCCAACATTAGGGCTCCAATCCCTGAGTTGAGATTTTAGACATAGGGCCTCCATTCCCTAGTCGCCTTTTTTGCCAACATTAGGGTTCCAATTCCTGAGTTGAGATTTTTAGACATAGGGCATCCATTCCCTAGTCGCCTTTCTTGCAACATTAGGGCGCCAATCCCTGAGTTGAGATTTTAGACATAGGGCCTCCATTCCCTAGTCACCTTTTACCAACATTAGGGCTCCAATCCCTGAGTTGAGCTTATTAGACATAGGGCCTCCATTCCCTAGTCGCCTTTTACCAGCATTAGGGCTCCAATCCCTGAGTTGAGTTTTTAGACATAGGGCCACCAATCCNTTACCAACATTAGGGCTCCAATCCCTGAGTTGAGTTTTTAGACATAGGGCAACCATTCCCTAGTCGCCTTTTTACCAACATTAGGGCTCAAATCGTTGAGTTGAGTTTTTAGACATAGGGCCGCCATTCCCTAGTCGCCTTTTTACCAACATTAGGGCTCCAATCCCTGAGTTGAATATTTAGACATAAGGCCTCCATTCCCTAGTCGCCTTTTACCAACATTACGGCTCGAATCCCTGAGTTGTGTTTTTAGACATAGAGCCTCCATTCCCTAGTCGCCGTTTACCAACATTAGGGCTCCAATCCCTGAGTTGAATTTTAGACATAGGGCCTCCATTCCCTAGTCGCC
>NW_017681493.1:10827-11226 GCF_001879085.1 Nicotiana attenuata
AGACATAGGGCCTCCATTCCCTAGTCGCCTTTTACAAACATTAGGGCTCCAATCCCTGAGTTGAGTTTTTAGACATAGGGCCTCCATTCCCTAGTCGCCTTTTACAAACATTAGGGCTCCAATCCCTGAGTTGAGTTTTTAGACATAGGGCCTCCATTCCCTAGTCGCCTTTTATCAGCATTAGGGCTCCAACCCCTGAGTTTACAATTTAGATATAGGGCCAGCATTCCCTAGTCGCCTTTTTATCAACATTAGGTCTCCAATCCTTGAGTTGAGTTTTTAGATATTGGGCCTTCATTCCCTAGTCGCCTTATTACCAACATTAGGGCTCCAATCCCTGAGTTGAGTTTTTAGACATAGGGCCACCATTCCGTAGTCGCCTTTTTATCAACATTAGGG
>NW_017681494.1:0-664 GCF_001879085.1 Nicotiana attenuata
CCTTGCCAGGACTCCTTGAGTGGCGCGATGTCTTCTTTTCAGCCGACAGCGCCCTTTGCGGGTTTTCACCAATCGATCTCTCTCATTTCTCTTCTCACTGTCGCCCGATAGTGCTCTTTGCGAGTTTTCACTAAGCGAACTCTCTCATTTTCAATTTCCCTACTCACTATCGCCTTATGGTGCCTGAAGGTTTTCACCGATAAGACTCTCTCATTTTATTTCTCTCAATTTGACGTTGTATCAGATTCCAACAATGACGTTTGCCGCTTCCATGCCTTTGTCAATTGATCGGAAGGGCTTGGACAAGGTTTTGGGGTAAAAAGGATTTTGGGTGGACTACAACTTGGGAACCCTTTCGGCGGATTCATGGCCGAACCATTATATCATCTGCCCCAGTTTTATTTTGGGGAAATTGGGATATTTTCTTTTGGTGTGACTGAACCCCAGAGAGAGGCTGCCTACGTACCTTTTCAGGATCAAGTCAAACGTAGTTCAGGAAACTTTTATTTTTGGTTGTTTTTGTTTTTGTTTTCTTTTTCTTTTTCTTTTCATCATATTTTCTTTTTCTTTTCTTCTTTTTTTTTTATTTTTTTATATATATATATATATTTTTTTTTTCTTTTCTTTTTCTTCTTTTTTTTTTTTTCTTTTCTTTTTTTCTTTT
>NW_017681494.1:4355-5960 GCF_001879085.1 Nicotiana attenuata
TTCCGGGAGATCCTCGGTTTTTGTTCCGGGATTTTGAAAGAAAAAGCTCCACGGTTTTTGTTCCGGGAGATCCTCGGTTTTTGTTCCGGGATTTTGAAAGAAAAAGCTCCACGGTTTTTGTTCCGGGAGATCCTCGGTTTTTGTTCCGGGATATTTAGGGAATGGGATCTTACGCTACCATGATTTGTTTTTCTTTTAGGATTTTCATTTTTATTTCTTCTTTTCTTTCTTCCTCTTTTGTTTCCCTCTTTTATGTTTTCTTTTTATTTAGCAAAATGCATTAAAGAATTGGGGGGAAACTCCCTTTTAGTCGTTTTCCTGCTGCAAAGCTGTTTCAACGCTTGCGCGCTTCATTTCCTTTTGGACTGCATCTGCTTCTTGCAGGGTTGCTTTGAATTAAACCTGGTTTCAACAAAGAACAATTTGTTAGCTTGAAACGGTGGTTGGTTTTGTGGCCTTGATCATCTCAATTGCTTGATCCCGACCCCCATTTCCGTTGAGAACTTTGTTGCTCGTTTGCCTTTGGGGTGAAACTCTTTTCAAAACTGACCGGGTTCGACTTTTTAGGACTTCATGACGACTCGCCCGGATGGGCTTAGCCTTTTCACTTTATTCTGCCCTTGGGGCTTTTGCCTTTGACTTCCCTTTTTCAATGTTTCTGCTTTGAAAGCATTAAGCACCATGGTCAGTCGAGATGGGCCTGACGCACTCGCTGAGGCTGGGTATTTCCTTGACTCTGAACAAGCGGGGCCCTGTGAAACCGGTTCTGCCACCTTTTCTTTGCGTTAGTTACGGAATCGGAGTTAAACCGAAAGGGATTCAAAAAGAAGTATGCAGAAAGGCAATCAAATGAGTGTAAAGAGAAGCATCCCTTTCGGGGAAAAGAAGGACTTATCTGGGATATGCATGCTGGCTTAAAATGATCATGACATGCTTCTTGGACTGGATGCCCGACCCACACAAACTTCTGGCTTCTTGTGAACCCATAATCAGTATTTCAAAACCAGGGAACCTTGCCAGGACTCCTTGAGTGGCGCGATGTCTTCTTTTCAGCCGACAGCGCCCTTTGCGGGTTTTCACCAATCGATCTCTCTCATTTCTCTTCTCACTGTCGCCCGATAGTGCTCTTTGCGAGTTTTCACTAAGCGAACTCTCTCATTTTCAATTTCCTACTCACCATCGCCTTATGGTGCCCGAAGGTTTTCACCGATAAGACTCTCTCATTTTATTTCTCTCAATTTGACGTTGTATCAGATTCCAACAATGACGTTTGCCGCTTCCATGCCTTTGTCAATTGATCGGAAGGGCCTGGACAAGGTTTTGGGGTAAAAAGGATTTTGGGTGGACTACAACTTGGGAACCCTTTCGGCGGATTCATGGCCGAACTATTATATCATCTGCCCCAGTTTTATTTTGGGAAAATTGGGATATTTTCTTTTGGTGTGACTGAACCCCAGAGAGAGGCTGCCTACGTACCCTTTCGGGATCAAGTCAAACGTAGTTCAGGAAACTTTTATTTTTTGGTTGTTTTTGTTTTTGTTTTCTTTTTCTTTTTCTTTTCATTCTATATTTTCTTTTTCTTTTCTTCTTTTTTTTATATTATAT
>NW_017681494.1:10483-11224 GCF_001879085.1 Nicotiana attenuata
TGGCCACCATGATTGAAGCGTTAGACAGGAAAGGCTGAGGATAAGGGATTCCCTCCTCATGCTGATCTGCTACCACAATCTCAAAGGCTTGATAAACGATATGCTCACTTCCTTCCCTTGCCTCCAAACATGGGATAGATGGATCACGGTAGATAGATTGCTCGTCTTCTCCATGGACTACGATTTCCTGATCTTCATGCTCAAATTTTACCATTTGGTGGAGGGTTGAAGGCACAGCTCCAGCAGCATGGATCCAAGGTCTCCCCAGAAGGAAGTTATAAGATGTATCCATGTCTAATACTTGGAAGGTCACCTCGAAGTCCACTGGGCCTATGGTCAAGATCAAGTCAATTTCGCCGATTGTATCCCTCTTAATACCATCAAAAGCCCTTACGCAAACATTATTCGGACGAATCTTTTCTGTCCCAATTTCCATCCTTCGCAGTGTGGAGAGTGGACAGATATCAACTCCTGACCCTCCGTCTACCATGACTCGCTTGACATAGTAACCTTTACATTTGACAGTCAGATGCAAGGCTTTGTTATGAACTGCGCCTTCAGGAGACAAATCATTCTTACTAAAGGAGAGTTGGTTGATAGAAAAAAATCTTTCCGCCATCCTTTCGAGCTGCTCTACCGAGGTTCCAATTGGCACGTATGCCTCATTCAAAGTTTTCATCAAGATCTTCTGATGTTCGGGAGGGTACTTTCGTCCCGTAAAAAATAACGTAAACGTACGAA
>NW_017681495.1:0-856 GCF_001879085.1 Nicotiana attenuata
GGTAAGAATCAAAGTCAAGCAGTAATTATGGAACTAGGTATCAATTAGTATAAAATTAGTAGAAGTACTCCCTTAATTAAGGGAGTTAATTCGAACGGTAAGAACAGGTAGCAAATAAGGAAAGAAATTAATGTGTAACTGGAGCATAACAGATAAAGAAATAATTCAAACATAGTAGGCATAGAGTAAACAATTAGGGCTAGGTTCATAAGGTTCTAATTAAGGAAATAATATAAGAATCAATTAACAGCATAATTGACCATAGAATAAGGTCAGAAAAACATTCTGCAAGGTAAAAATTAGTAGAATAATCATGCGGAATCAGTGAAAGATCAATCACAAGGATTCAAGGATGCAAGAATAGGAGATAACACTAATTTAGCACCACTATAAGAACGAACACATGGTAAGCAAAAAGCAGAACCCTAAGGTCGAGTAGGACAAGAATCACATATAAATGAAGGGTTCATGCAGAGCATAGTCTGAATTAGTAGGCTAAGCATGATACAGGTAGGAGAAGTGAAGAATCAGAAACATTGGTGAACAAAAATAAGGCAAAATCACACAATAGGCAAGGATAACCATAATTAGGAACCCTAACAAGCAAACATAGGACAAAAGTCACAGAATCATAGAAACATACATATTAACCGAACATATTATCAAAACAAACTCAGAAACCCAAGGTTGGGTCTAAGAAGTTAGGGTTTTCAACATAGCCGAGTTGAAAAAGGAGTAAAAACATAGAATCGTCCGAGATATGCAAAGAATAGAAGTTAAAACATGAAGAATCGATTTAAACAGAGTGTAGAAGAAGTTCCAAAAAACCCTAAAAAGAAGTAAAACAACTTGAAAT
>NW_017681495.1:2621-10405 GCF_001879085.1 Nicotiana attenuata
GGATTAGACTCATGCAAATATGGAGGCAAGGATTAGCCTCATGGAGTCAAGGATTAGACTCATGCAAATATGGAGGCAGGGATTAGCCTCATGCAAATATGGAGGCAAGGATTAGCCTCATGGAGTCAAGGATTAGACTCATGCAATTGGGGAGGCAAGGATTAGCCTCATGCAAATATACGGGACAGGGATTAGTCCCATGCAAAAAGCAAGAAGCAAATAAGGGTAGCATATGTCTTAGCTGGAGATGTGTTCGGTGATTGATAGCAATCTTGCTACACGGATGTTATCGTTACGCCAGATGTGCCTGCGTTCAAAGAAAAATTGTAAGTTTTGTGGGGGAAGGTTAGTTCGTGCTTCTGTTGGCTGGCTTTGCTTTGCTCCATTTTGAAAGCCTTTTGATTTCCCCTGGTGATACCTGACTGTAATGAAAATAGACTTTTCGAAAATATGCAATTATTGATAAAAATAGAGTTATTATTTAGAAAACATAGTGAAATATCACATTTTTTTTTAGATGAACTAGTAACTGTAACACATTTCAGAAACATTGCAACTTTCTCATATCGGAATTTTGAGGGTCCTCCTCAAAATTCTGACCCATTTTGGTAGATGATCTTCGACCGTTTGCAGACAATAGGCCTTGCCGGACTCCCTTAGGAATTTTGAGAATCCTTCTCAAAATTCTGCCCCAGTTTCCTAACTGATTTCTGACTGTCTGATATATGTTGGCGCTGGCTGGACTTGCTCCGGAATTTTGAGGGTCCTCCTCAAAATTCTGCCCCAGTTTCTGATCTTGGGGGAAATGAAAATTTTATTATGATATGACCAAACCCATAAAGTTGCCTATGTATCCCCTCTTAAACGGGAATCAGGTCAAGCGTAGTTCAAATACATCAGATGAAGAAATGTAAAATAATCTAAGCATAGTATCTTTTGACTGCGTCTGAATTGATCGGTTTTGGCTAGACTTCTCCGTTCATTTCTGCAAGTATGAGTGCTCCTCCTGTTAGTATCCTGTGAACTACGTACGGACCTTTCCAGTTGGGAGAGAATTTCCCTTTGGCCTCGTCTTGATGAGGGAAGATTTTCTTCAATACCAGCTGTCCTGGCGCAAACTATCTTGGTTTGACCCTTTTGTTGAAAGCTCCGGACATTCTGTTGTGATAAAACTGACCGTGACATACTGTATTCATTCTCTTTCCATCGATAAGGGCCAATTGTTCATAGCGACTTCTTATCCACTCTGCATCGCTGAGTTCAGCTTCCTGTATTATCCTTAGAGAAGGAATCTCCACCTCGGCTGGGATGACAGCTTCGCTACCATAAACCAACATGTAGGGAGTTGCCCCGGTTGATGTGCGAACCGTGGTACGGTACCTCAACAGGGCAAAGGGTAACTTCTCGTGCCATTGTTTGTGGTTCTCTACCATCTTCCTTAGTATATTCTTGATGTTTTTGTTGGCGGCTTCTACGACTCCATTCATTTGAGGTCTATAGGCTGTGGAATTCTTGTGCTTGATTTTGAAAGCTTCACATATAGCTTTCATCAGATCACTGTTGAGGTTGGCGGCATTGTCAGTAATAATGGACTCGGGAATTCCGAATCGGCAGACAATACGATCTTTAACAAAATCTGCGATGACCTTCTTGGTTACGGCTTTGTAAGACGCAGCTTCGACCCATTTTGTGAAGTAATCGATGGCGACAAGAATAAACCTGTGTCCGTTTGAAGTAGTGGGCTCAATTGGACCAATAACATCCATTCCCCAGGCGGCAAATGGCCAAGGCGATCTTGTTGCATTGAGCTCGTTTGGCGGCACTTTTATCATATCGGCATGCACTTGACATCGAAAGCATTTGCGAACATACTGAATGCAATCCGTCT
Source organism: Nicotiana attenuata (assembly GCF_001879085.1). Taxonomy (NCBI): domain Eukaryota; kingdom Viridiplantae; phylum Streptophyta; class Magnoliopsida; order Solanales; family Solanaceae; genus Nicotiana; species Nicotiana attenuata. Next base: position 4,510 of record NW_017681495.1, read on the forward strand.
CCATGGTCATCCAAAAGTAACCTTCCCTGAGTATCTTCTTAGCCAAGACGAAACCATTCATGTGTGGACCACAGGTCCCTGCATGCACATCTTCAAGCAGCTTAGAAGCTTCCTTTGCGTCAACACATCTTAGTAGACCCAAATCAGGAGTTCTTCTATACAAGTTCCCTCCGCTATGGAAGAAGTGATTCGACAGTCTCCAGAGTGTGCGTTTCTGAGTGTGATTTGCATGCTCCGGGTATTCTCCTTTTGATAAGTATTCTTTGATGTCGTGGAACCAAGGCTTTCCATCCGCTTCTTCCTCGACATGAGCACAATATGCCGGCTGATTGTGGATTCTCATTGGAATGGGATCAATGTAGCTCTTATCTAGATGTTGTATCATGGATGACAAAGTGGCCAATGCGTCGGCAAACTCATTCTGAATTCTGGGCACATGTCGGAATTCTATCTTTGTAAACCTCTTTCTCAATTCCTGCACATAGTGCAGATATAGCAATATCTTGGAATTCTTGGTGGCCCGCTCTCTTTGTACTTGGTGCACAAGCAAATCTGAATTGCCGATTACCAGTAACTCCTGAATGTTCATGTCGACTGCCATATTGAGCCCTAGTATGCAGGCTTCATATTCCGCCATGTTGTTGGTGCAGGGAAATCTGAGTTTAGCAGATACTGGATAATGCTGACCCATTTCTGATACCAAAACGGCTCCTATGACCACTCCTTTGAAATTTGCGTCTCCATCGAAGAACATCCTCCAACCGTCGTATGCTTCGGTGATGTCCTCTCCGACGAATGATACTTCTTCGTCAGGAAAATACGTTTTCAAAGGTTCATTTTCTCCTCCCATCGGATTCTCAGCAAGGTGATCTGTCAATGCTTGTCCTTTGACCGCCTTTTGAGTTACGTAGACGATATCAAACTCACTTAATAGTATCTGCCATTTGGCCAACTTTCCAGTCGGCATGGGTTTCTAGAATATGTACTTTAGAGGATCCATCCTGGATATGAGGTATGTAGTGTAGGCACAAAAGTAATGCCTCTATTTCTGAACTGTCCAGGTCAAAGCACAACAAGTACGTTCAAGCAGAGAGTACCGTGCTTCGTAAGGTGTGAACTTCTTGCTCAAGTAGTATATGGCCTGCTCCTTCCTTCCTGTCTCGTCATGTTGTCCCAAAACACATCCGAAGGCTCCATCTATTACAGATAGATAGAGTAGCAAAGGTCGTCCCAGTTCTGGCAGGACCAGCACTGGCGGTGTAGACATGTATTCCTTGATTCTGTCAAAGGCTTTCTGACAATCTTCGGTCCAGCTTGTCTCGGCATCTTTCCTCAGCATCTTGAAGATGGGTTCACATATGACCGTGGACTGTGCTATGAAGCGACTGATGTAATTGAGATGCCCTAGGAAGCTCATCACGTCCTTTTTGCTCCTAGGCGGTGGTAACTCCTGAATAGCCTTGACCTTAGATGGGTCTAGCTCGATCCCTCGACGGCTGACAATGAATCCCAATAACTTTCTTGCGGGAACCTCGAATGCACATTTTGCGGGTTCAGTTTCAAGTTGTACCTTCTTAGCCTGTCAAAGAACTTCCTTAAGTCTGCTATGTGATCTGTGGCCTTCTTGGATTTGATAATGACATCGTCCACATACACCTCTATTTCTTTGTGTATCATATCATGGAAGATGGTTGTCATGGCTCTCATGTAAGTGGCCCCAGCGTTCTTCAAACCAAATGGCATCATCTTGTAACAATATACACCCCATGGTGTAATAAAAGTTGTCTTCTCTACATCTTCTTCATCCATCCAAATCTGGTAATAACCCTCAAAGCAATCTACAAAGAATTAGAGTTCATGCATGGCGTAGTTATCGATCAGGACGTGTATATTTGGTAGTGGGAAGTCATCCTTGGGACTTGCTCTGTTTAGATCCCGGTAGTCGACACATACTCTGACCTTCCCATCCTTCTTAGGAACTGGCACAATGTTAGCTAACCAAGTTGGGTACTCAACCACCCTGAGAACTTTGGCTTTAATATGCTTGGTAACTTCCTTCTTGATTTTCAAACTCATGTCTGGTTTGAACTTTCTGAGTTTCTTCTTGACTGGCGGACACATGGGATTAGTGGGCAACTTGTGAGCCACTATGGACGTGCTCAAACCGGTCATGTCATCATATGACCATGCGAAAATGTCCTCATACTCTCTTAGGAACCGGATGTATTCTTCTTTCTCTATTGGTGACAAGTGAATGCTGATGCGGATCTCCTTGACGGTCTCGGTGTCTCCCAAATTTACTACTTCGGTCTCGTCCAGATTGGACTTAGGCTTGTTCTCAAAATTTTCAACCTCTCTGACAATTTCCTCAGGTATCTCATCTTCTTCCTCTGAATCATTATTCTCCTGTTGTGTTGCCTCATTACATGTCACAGTCACTAGTTCATCAGGAAAAGTAATAATAATGCTGTAGAAAAGAAAAATGTAAAGATAGTAGTGAATAATAAAGAGCAAATTCATTTGATTAAAACTTGAAAAATTATCCCGACAAAGTACGGCTCGATGAATCGAGCATTTATTTTGGAAAACAAATAAACTTAAAACAAAATTACCGGAAATCCTAAATGCCTAGAATGGCTTATAGAAGTAAATTTTGCCAAGCTACCCAGGGACCCGGTGGGCTCGAAATGGTGTGGCGGTCCAATTCTTGAGAACGGCTCCCTTCTCCATAGTCTGAATAGTGAGGCCTTCTTCCTCCTCCTCCTCAATTATTGCACTGCATTGTATCATTTATTCTGATTTTTCCTTTGCTTTTAGGATCACTTGGAAGAGGAGGATGTGGAGGACCTTTAGGTATGCTGATGATGCCAGTATGAGTGAACCAACCTCAGGGGAATGGGAATAATCAAAAAGAAAGAAAGAAAAACAAAAGGTAGCCAAGTCAGTAATGATTCTGAAATGTTTGCAGTATTTAAACACATATTGCGATAATGTAAATTCGTGTACTAATTTGGGAGCCTCGTTGTGCCCGAGGTAGGCCTAGCAACAAATAGATTTGGAGAACTTCAGATGCCAACAAATGCCTCATTTCATGATATAAAAATAGACGAATTGCAAAACGACACTAAGATAATAGAAAAAGATAAGTTACTACTGGCACTTGACCTTATTACATTTTAGGAAAGCAAATAAATCTAGCCTATTTGGTCCCAGAAGGACTTTCTTCAGGCTGAATGCTCTTGTCGATCAAATCCCCCAGTTCGCGTAGGCTCATTAGCAGGAATGCCTTTGCCAAATGCCCTTCTTCGTTTCCATCAGCGTTTTGGCAGTCGGTGACTCTCTTCCTCACTTTTCCTTCCAATTCCAACAGGCTGTATTCCAGATATTCAAGCTTCTCGCTAGATTTGGCGGCCCTCTCTTTCCATTCATTGATTTGGTCATCTGATGGGAGATTCCTCCATCAGTCTAGCAAGAGTGAGGGTGTGCTAACCATACCGAATCTGGGGACCTCGTGCCTCATTTCTTGCAAAACAAAAGGTTAGGCCCTTCTCCTCCACCAGACTCGGCTATTTATACATTTGTGATCAATATATCAAGATTTAGTTCTCCAAATTAATGCACAGAACGTGGTTGTGTCCGTTGGGATTATAGAAAACCCGATGGACTTTGGATAAGGCTTATCTTAAAAGATCATTATGCGAACAACATAACTGATCCGACTAGGTTTGACCATGATGCATGCACAATTTAACCAGAGTAAGGTTTCTATGGGGTTTTAGACTGGTACCCTCGAGCGGACAACTCGAGGGGGAAGGCACGAAACCATTGACTGCACCGCTGGTCGATTGGTTTTACCGCAAATAAGCTTTTACGGATTTAAGGGTAGTAAATAGGAAGAGCGCAACCACTCATTAAAGCGTTGCTATAGGATTTGATACGCACGAGTGGAATATATGCGGAGCATGATTTATGCAGTAATTAATAACATGTAGTCAAGTATTTTCACGCAGAAAAAATAAATACAGTATTTAAATAATTGAAAGGCAGTTAGAGGAAAAAGAAAACAACGAGACAAGTCAGTTTCTGGGCAGTAAAGAAATCATAAGTGCTTGAAGAGAAAAAAAAATAGACGGTTAGATTCAAATAAGGGAGAAGGGTACGGGATAAGCATGCTTGGACTAATTTGTGAAAGATAAGTTTGTTATGGTAAGAGCCTAAATGATCCCCAGCAGAGTCCCCATGCTGTCGCGCCCCCTTTTTTCCCGCTTTTGACGGGGAAGTTCGGGTTTCGACATTCATGGGGGTGATAACTCATTTCCTTTTGGGAATTGGGTATTTGGAGAGTCTCCACCTAACGGATTATGGTGCGTTAGGGCACCTAGAGTGATTAACTCTTGGGTTTGCATTACCAGAGATTAGGGTAAGGGCTCGAAGTAACCTCGGGGGGAAGCTGTTAGGCACCCCTCTTGGTCCACAACGGTGGGTCCCGACCAAACTTATATTCACAAATTAGTCCATTACAAGTAAACAGTTGAATCAAATAGGTTGCAAGTAAAGCACGTTAGATAATTCAAGTAATAAGATTTAGACAAATTGTAAAAAAAAAAGGTTTTGAATATAAAAGGGAAATTTGGTAAAGGAGGGGTCCTAGGTTGGTTGTCCTATAGGATCACCCCACACAATGTCCGGTAAATACTCCTCAATGAGGGGCTACACGTGACATTAACGTGTAGTCATCATATCCCATATCTACCCTTCCCATGCTCTTATTGGTCATGCACAGGGAGTGTTTAGTCAACGATTTCTATTGCGTGCTGCTACCCGTCCCTTCTTAATGGTCCTGGAGGGAGTTAGGACCTCTACCTATAGGTGGTTCTAGACATACCCCTAAGGTTTTAAAAGGTGAAAATTCTAAGGCGACAATCAAAACACTTAGGACTTTCAGCACGTAAAAGGGTCAATTAGAGGCTCAGAGTTTCCTCCTCAAACAAACACATAAGCAGCACGACTCAAGCACAGTAAGGTCTTTTATTAGACAATGTCCTAAGGCAGGATACTAGGTGAATATGCAGAAGACAAACAACCTCTTTTAGACTCAGAAGTTACAACCCTAGCAATTGCCTATGAATTTTTGAAGCCTGTTAGGATCAGAAAACATTAAGCAATACAAACAGTTTCAAAGATGCATTTTTGAAAACGCCCTAAGGGCTCGCCTATACGCGGAGTGCTGATTAGCACATTTGTATAGAAACAAAGCAGGTTTTGAAACTGACTTCGTTAATACCTATAGGCATGATATCTAATGAGATTGAGTCAGTTTGAAATTGTTTCAAGAAATATGAAATATTTAATAAAACCAATTCAGAAATGAATTAGGCATGGACTAAGTTGATTTATTTAGACTAATTGGATTGACAGGCAGAATTTCAAATATGGTTCCTTATAGGCATGATATCTACGTTTGTTAATCTGATTTTAAGACATGCAGACACAAACACTTGCCATAACATAATTTGGGTTAATTTCTATAGGCATGGCATCTATTAGTTAATCTGATTGAAGGCATGATTATTTAGAACCTATAGGCATGTTTTCTAAACATGACAGAATGTAAAACCTTATAAACATGATTTCTACTTTGTGAGGCAATCGAATTTAAGCATGAAGGCCTAGGAGCATGATTTCTATTTGAAAACAATCAGATATAAACATGAAGTCCTAGGAGCATGATTTCTACTTAGTAGAGCAAATAGATTTAAAAGTAAAGTCCTATGAGCATGATTTCTACCCGAATTACCCCATAAACATGTATCTACCCACCCTTTTCACTAATACCCCGATATCTGTTTACAAGTTATTACAGACCAATGAATGAATTACATATAGTAAATAAAAA
>NW_017681495.1:10424-11221 GCF_001879085.1 Nicotiana attenuata
TTAAAATACAAAAGCACAGTTTCATAGCTGCAGATTTAAAACTGCCCTAGAAGCTTTCTAAGCGCATACAGTGACGTCCTAAAGCATGGTATCTATATTGATTAGGAACGTCAGTAAAACATCGAACAGTTTTAAAACAGACCACTGAGATCCATTAGACATGTTTTCTAGCGGTATTAATTAAGGCAATGTTTGAAAACCCATTTAGAGAAGCGAAACAGTTAATTAAACCAATTCAAACATGAATTAGACTGATTTGTTGAGCTAGACTGATTTTAACTTCTATAGGAAGGATTTCTACTAGAACTGATTTTAATTCCTGTAGGCAAAGTATCTAATTGTTAAGAGATGATTTTCGAACTTATAGGCATGATTTCTAGTGAGACGCCCTGTTATGTCTAAATGGGACCAAGAAAAACAATCTATGTTATCAATAAGAAATTGAATAAGCTTTTTCCTAAGTTCGGGGTTAATCTCGTTCCCAGGTATACCTTTTGCTCGGGTAGGTACTCCATCAATATAACCTGTTCCAATTCTTCGACCGTTGATTTGGTGGCGTCAGAATCTTCGGGAACAATAAAAGTTCGAGGGGTATGAAAATCCTCTTCTTCTTCTTATTTTTCTCGGTCCTGCTTCCCAAATTCGGTCGAGACTGGTGGCTATGATTGCTATTTAGCTTCTAGTTTACCTTTGATGCTCGACCATTTCGAGGTTTATAACTTCGATATCGGCATTACCTCATCAACTGCAAACATTTTATTTTCAGCAACTCTGCTCCCCGTATACTATTTTTATAC
>NW_017681496.1:0-662 GCF_001879085.1 Nicotiana attenuata
GACAATGCGACTATTGCTAGTTGCGAGGTAGTGTTCGCAGTTTGCGGAACCTGGGCTGCTGAGAGAAAGGATCGCATTGCGAAGCAATGATCGTTTTGCGAAGCCTGAAGAGTTCGCATTTGCGAACTCTGTATCGCATATGCGATGAAGGCCATGTCTGTCAGGGGTCGCATTTATGAAGGTCGCATTTGCGAATCCACTGTCGCAAATGCGACATCTACGACTGGAGCCAAGGGCTTTTATTCCGAGACTTAGCTCATTTCCCTTATTTCCCACTTGGACTTAGGCGATTTTTGAGAGTATTTTGAGAGGGGGTTCCATCATCATCAAGAGGTAAGTGATTTCTACTATTTGTGAGTTAAATACAAGGTTTATATATGGATTTAGACATTAAAATTTGTCGAAATTTGGGATTTTGAAGAAAAACCTAGAAATTTATATTTTCAGATTTTGACCACGAAATTGGACATGAAATTTGAATAAATTATATATTTGAGTTTGTGGTGTTATGGGTAAAGTTTATTTTTAAAAAATTTTGGAATCCGGGCATGTGGGCCCGAGGGTGATTTTTATTGACCTTGCGAACGGAGTTGAAAATTAATGTAAATTGGATTATAATGAGTATTAGAGTATATATTTATGGAATTGCTCATTTATTGACT
>NW_017681496.1:1603-11130 GCF_001879085.1 Nicotiana attenuata
TATATATATATATATATATATATATATTCCCGAGAAAACTACAAACATTCCATTAATTGACCATCATTTTCAGATTACTTACCGTGGAGAGTAATGCGTCCCCGAAAATTTGACATTTCGAGTCAGGGGCGCCCCAACGAATTTTGTGGGTTAAAGCCAAATTTTATGAGGGGTTTTAACTTTTTATTTTTTTATTATTTATTTGAAGTCTATTTTCTTAGCTTTTCTTAGATACAAAGTTATTAATAATTTTTTTATAATCAATAACTCCTAATAAGTATTTCTCAATTGATAATATAGCTGATCCATTTAACCTTTATTATGATATTGTTGTTCTTAGGTAAGATTTTATCAATTGTAATTTTGAAAACTTCTTTCCGCTGAAGCAACTGTAACATGAGTTATGAACATTATTGCATAAGCAATATATGCATTTGAAAAAGAATTAAATCTTTTTATTTGATTAAGTGTATCAATTAAACTGCTATCTTCTAATTGTACTATTTTCCTTAATACTTTTATTCAAAAAATAAATCTAACCCATCAATATTGAATTGATTATTATGCTTTAAGGAACATTCAAGATTAAGGCAATATTTTTTCAAATTTCCAACATCTAGTGATCGTAGTTTTTATTGTCAAATAGAAAATCAAAAATATTTTTATATGCTTCGAACTGTTCAAATCTATTTTGAATTGAAAAAATAGCCTTGTCTATTATGTATAAAAGTAGAAGAATTAACCCAAATAACCGTTTACTCAACAACTTAAACTAAAAACAACCGTTGGAGATATAATATATGCATAATTTATGTATTATATATATAATTGTGTATAATAAATGTATAAATTATGTAACGATTGTTTTACTTATTTTACGGAAGGGCCGTCCCTATTTCTGAGTCATTCATATTTTTTGATCAATTCAAACATAGTTCAATTACTTTAAAGAGATAAAAAATACTTATATCACATCACTATTATAATAAATGAAGTTCGGTTACTTTAGTTCTCTAACTTTACCAATATAATAAGTAAAGTTCGGTGGCCATAACTAATCCATAATTACTACTTTCTCTTTCATTTTATGTGAACCTATTTCCTTTTTGGACCGTTTCAAAAAGAATGACCCCTTTTTAAATTTAGTAACAATTTAGCTTAAACTTACAATTTTACCATTAATGAGAAGCTTTTATAACCACACAAATACTCTGGGCCCCTTTATGACTTGTTTAGGATCACAAATTCAAAAATCTTCATTTTTTCTTAAACTCCGTGCACAGTCAAATAGGTTCACATAAATTGAAACATAGGGAGAGGGAGAGAGTAGAATGTAAAAGTTGAAAAAAGAAAATGATGAGTTTTTTGGGTGCTAACCATTGAGGATTTGGTAGATGTCGTCAGCAACTTGAGAGAAGAGAGGGGCAGAAGCTAAGTCTGCGCTGGTGATGCCATGATGACCCGAGAAGGTATCCAAGAATGATGGGTCAGCGGGTCGGATCAGGGTTGAATAACTGTCAAGCTCGATCAACCTCCTTGGGCATACAAATATGGCTCCGAATTCTAACAGAACCCGATCCTGAAATGTTGTCTCCAAATCAAAGAACACAATTGCCTCCCCTTCTCCGTCTATCATCATCTCCATTAATGCAGTTTATCTATCGAGCTTCACAAATTTCTTCACACACAGTCACAATGAGAATATAATTGTTGAGGTGGTCTAATGATAATCTCATGTGTATTATATATAGAGATGCATGTATAGGCTATAGCTATGTGATGAATAATGGAACTAGGTGTAAACACGACTATATTTTCCATGGTGGGGTAGTGTAGTAGTGAACTGACTGAAACTTTTTGCTTTTATTTAGTAGCTTGGAATTTGAGAGACTGGACTTTTGCATGGTCCTGACTCCGCAACTAGTGTACATTGGACGCTTAGTCCTTTGTTCATGCAATAAAGAAAAAGAATTCCAGGTTATAATGTGGGATTAATCATGTGTTTGGTTGGATTTTTGTTTCCGGTATAAGCAATCAGAAGTAGTTATATCACAATCTCGATATTAATTTTGTACCACATTCTTAGTTGAATAACATGTCCGGATAGCTAATCCCGGATTAAAATATCTAGCGTCTGTCTCTAAAGTTTTTTAGAAGGCCAAAGTTAGAAGCGAAAAAATAAAAGTTTATCCAAATTTATCTATTTAAGATGTTTTATATACACTTTAGTATACCCATATTGCTCCAATTAGCCAATCATTTATTAAAAAAAAAAAAAGTATGTTCTTTAAATGATTCCGCTGTTTCTTAATCCATGGTGGGGCAGTGTAGTGTACTGAAAGAAACTTTTTGCTTTCAGTAGCTTGGAATTTGATTGACTGGCTTTTGCTTAGTCTTGAAGTAGTTTACATAAGGGGTGGGCGTTGGTCGGTTCGGTCGGTTATTTTGAAAGTACGGTTCGATTTATTGGTTTTCGGTTTTGTAATATTAATAACCAAATCAAACCAAACTATTTACGGTTCGGTGCGGTTTTTTCAAAGTTCGGTTCGGTTATTTCCGGTTTATTTATTCGGTTTTAAACGGTTCAAGAAAATTTTAAAATTCGTATCTAATAAAGGAGGAGGGAATAACAACGTGGAAAAGTTTGATGTAGATCCTACGGTAGTTTTAGTGTCCAATCATTTAAGGCCAGAATGTTTTGCTAGAAGAAGAAGACAATAGAATCTGTCAAGATCAGCTTATCAACAAACTAATTGGAGTACTGCTTAAGAAAAGAATTCATTCTAATTTCTTACTGCCTAAATGGAAAACAATTCCACTTCAGATTGAGAACTTCACGTCCAACGACCAACAAGGGGTAAATGGAAAACAATTCCAAAGCCATTGTGGCCAAGAGTTTCTCACAGCTGTTCGTTTATTATCAGCAACACAAGTCTTGAAAATCAACTCCCTCCAAAGTTTCCAACTCCAAAAAATTGGCGAGAAATAGCCCTTTTTCCCTCCCCTCCTAAAAATGGTGTTCTCCTTCCATCACCAGCAACTCTTCCATTCGCCCACCAGATTTACCTCTCAACCAAAATCAATAACTTGGGTGACTGTGGGGATAAATTGGGTGGGGTGGACTTGGAGTCTTGGACTATATATTGGCATTTGGGTTTAAGCCTAGATCATAAGATGGGTTATAACTTATAAGTTTTGCATGTGAATTTCGGTTTTTCGGTTTAACCGAAAATCGAAATACAAAAACCGTAAACCGCACCAAAAAATAAAAAATTAATAATTTTAAAACCGTGCACCAACTGAAAAACCGATTAAACCGAAATTCACGGTTCGGCCAATTTTTTCGGTTCGGTCGGTATTATGCCCACCCCTAGTTTACATGGAAGCTTAATGTGTTGAGAGGGTAGTTGTGTCATTTCACGGAAGACGTGGCAAGTTCAAAACATAACTTATAGCTTGTTTGGTCAAATTTTTTTTTGGACTAAAAGTGTTTTTTTTCAAAAATTAAGGTGTTTGATCAAGTTTTTAGAAGAAAAAAGTACTTTTGAGAATAACAGAAGTAATTTTTGATAAGTGAAAAGGTATTTCAGAAAAAAAAATTCCGGTCTTTTGTAAAGTTGAAAGATGGTGTAATTGTGTTTGATTGAAATATTTAACACTTATTGGGAAAAAAATCACCTTAGACACGTTCAGTAGTTGTTTTGATTCGATTGACAAAACAAACTAATACTTAATCTAATTGTCATTAAAACAAAATAAACTTTTTTTTTTGGTTATTTTCTTTGACATGACTACTTGAAGCCAAAAAAGAGAAGTACAAAAATTATCGTTCTCCTTGTCTGATATCTCAATTGAAAGAGGAAGAGAGCAAAGAGAAAGAATAAATTTCATCTTAGCTCATCTATTCTTCTTTTTCTTTCGTCTCCTTATATCCCTTTCCTTTTGCTTTCTCTGAACCGTCAAATATCGATTAGAATGCCCAATAGTAACAAATGCAATCTTAGTGGACAAGCTTCCCAATTTTACTGGCTATCCATGTTCTCGGCCTTCTATCTTTTTAATGTGCTCTTTATCTTTTACCATCGATCTATGTTTATCCTTAAAATCGGATAACAATTAAACTTATAAATGATTTTAAGGATATGTAATTTCACCCAGCATCAATTGATAAATATGATAATTAATAGTAGGAATAAACAACAAAATAAAGCAAACCAGTATTGAAATGCAATTCAGCCTTCGAGCTAGGTCGCCCTCGAACTGAGTGATTGAGAGTAAAGTTACGAAATAAACTGATGAACAAGAGAGTATGAGAGAAAAAGAGTATTGTATTGTTTTGATATCCATCAATGTCAGATTATTACAAAAGGTTAAGAACCTCTTTATATAGTAGAGGAATCCGATTTATGGTATAATTCTAATTACAGAAGGAAATCTCATGATTAGCTAAACAACTGCCCTTGTTTGATCTGTTCCGAGATTTTCGCCATTATCTCAACCAGTAACGGATATCTCGCCTTTCAGTTATTATGCTATCTTCGGTTTTGTTCGATGTTTATCCCGTTCGATCTCGATCATTATCGGTCTCGATCTCGACAGGTACTTCAAACCCTGAACTCGGTACCTTATCCTCGTATCTCGGTCGGTCAAGCCATGGGGCTGATCCTCGATCCATCCCCTTAGTCATGGTTAATTAGTAAAATCGGGTGGGCCCGGTTTAACCGTATATAGACAGTCCCCTTGTTTTTTAGTGTAAAATGACAAGAAATGAATTGAGCCCTCGACCTTTACCCCGATTTATCATGACGTCATCACCGTGACGTAAGCGACAGAGGTGACCAAAACGTCCCGTCGGTGCAGTTCCCCCGGTCATTAATGTGTGTTAGTTGACGGTCGGTCACTAGTAATTTCGAACCGTCGCCGTAAAACCCATAAATAGGCCATTTTTTCACTTTTTCAAACTTTACTTTGAATCTCTCCTGTGCTAATCTTCAAAGTCCCTTTGCATTCATCAAGTTCATCTGCAAATCTTCAAGTTTCATTGCTAACTTCTTTTTAAAACACCAAATACTATCACCGTCATCCTTCTTTAATCTCACCAAATGGCGAAAACGTCTAAAATTGTTCTACAGAAGGAAAAATATCACGACCCGGATTTCCCACCCTCGGGATCGTGATGGCTCCTAACCTTTCAGAATGCTAGGCAAGCCAACAGATAGATTTAATACGCTAACTACTAACCAATTCAGTAAATAACAACAATTTAAAACAAAGCAGATGAATGGAGTGCAGAATTTCATAATAGTCCAAGTACTAATACACGACTACCCAAAATCTGGTGTCATAATTCACGAACTTCTAAGAGTCACTACAAATACTGGCTGAAAGAAAATACAATTGTCCTCGAAGTAAAAGAAAACAGGAAACTAGGATAACTGGAAGGGGACTCCAGGGTCTATGAATGCCGGCAAATCTACCTTGGGTCTCCTGTTGGACTGAAGGCAGCAGCTCCGCTCGGGTCAACACGGTCCAGTACCGAAATCTGCACAGAAAGTGCAGAGTGCAGTATCAGTACAACCGACCCCATGTACTGGTAAGTACCGAGCCTAGCCTCGGCGAAATCTTCACAAAAAGTGCAGAGTGCAGTATCAGTACAACCGACCCCATGTACTGGTAAGTGCCGAGCCTAACCTCGCGAAGTAGTGACGAGACTATGACAAGACACATGCATAAACCTGTGCAGTTAAGCAATATACGGGCATAATAAAAAATAATAAAAGCTAAACACATAATAACGGGAGGGGAAAACATGCTGAGGGGAGTACGAGATCATGAGAATAGAACAGTAAAGAGACACAGCAAAACAAGTGCACGGCATCACCCTTCGTGCTTTTACTCTGATCCTCACCATAACAAATGAAAGGAAAGATGATAATGAATATGCAATGGCACAGTATCACCCATCGTGCTTTGCACTCTTCCTCACATGATAATGAATATGCAATGGCACGACATCACCCTTCGTGCTTTACACTCTTCCTCACATGATAATGAATATGCAATGGCACGGCATCACGCTTCGTGCTTTACACTCTTCCTCACATGATAATGGATATGCAATGGCACGGCATCACCCTTCATGCTTTACACTCTTCCTCACATGATAATGAGTATGCAATGGCACGACATCACCCTTCGTGCTTTACACTCTTTCTCATCCAAACAACAAAACAATAACAACCGGGCAATAGAATTATTAATAACAAGTCCCATTTCAACATTTAGTTTCAAAACGTCAACCTAAACTTTGAGTCAATACTCAACAAATATCCAATTCCAGGATGCATGATAGGAATTTCCCAACATGAAGAATAACTAGTTTAAGCATGAACAATACGAATAAGGAACACAAGAATCACAAAAATAGGACTCACACGCATGTTCTGACTCGACAACAACACATAGGTACTCGTCACCTCACCTATCCGTTGTACTCAACAACCAACCACATAGCAAATAGGCAACAATACCTAATCCCTCAAGCTAAGGTTAGCCATCACACTTACCTTGCTACCACGACCAAACTCAAATCTCAATCACCGCTTTTCCCTTCACACTAGCCTTCGGGCCAATAAAATCTAGCAATTACCAACAAAACAATTCAATGTAAGCCTTAGGAACTACCCATGATTGCAAGGAATTCAATTTAGGCCGTTTTAGAAACAATTAACAAAAGTCAACACCCAGGCCCGCTTGGTCCAAACCCGAAATTCAGACCAAAACCCGATTACCCATTCACCCCGGAGCCCGAATATACAATCGGTTTTGGACCTCAATTTGAGGTCTAAATCCCCAAATTTCGAAATCCCTAGTTTCTACCCAAAAATCCGCAATTTCACCATGAAAATCCTAGATTCTAGGTTGAAATCTTGTTATAAGAAGTGAAAGATTGAAAGAAATGATTTAAGAATCATTTACCTATAATTTGGGGAAGAAATAGCCTTTGGAAAATCGCCTATTGAAGTGTAGGTTTTGAAAATTTGGAAAGTGAATAAAAAATCCCGTCTAAGTCCCTTTTACACAGCTGTAAATGTCGCAATTGCGAAGTTCGCAAATGCGAAGGTACCATCGCAAATGCGAGAGCCCTCACACCTCTGCTGCCTTCGCAATTGTAAAGAAATGTTCGCAATTGCGAACATGAACCTCCGCAAATGCGATAAAATGATCGCAAATGCGATCACTGCCCTTCCTAGTTTTACTTTGCAAATGCGAAGAAATCTTCGCAATTGCGAAGACTGTATGGCCTGATCTCGCATTTGCAAGAACAGAAGCCTGCAACAAGTTCGGCTATACCAACAAATTTTTCCTAAGTCCAAAACACCCCTTACCCTATCCGAAACTCACCCGAGCCCTCGGGGCTCTAAACCAAACATGCACGCAAGTCTCAAAACATCATACGAACTTGCTCGTGCGATCAAATAGCCAATTTAACACCTAGAACTACAAATTTAGTACCAAATCACATGAAATTCTCAAGAACACTTGAAATTCCTAGTTTCATAACCGGACGCCCGAATCACGTCAAATAAACTCTGTTTTTCACAAAATTTCACAGATATGACTTAATTATTATATTAAACCTGTACCGGGCTCCAGAACTAAATTACGGGCCCGATACCAACGAGATCAAGCATTAATCAATTTCTTTAAATCATTAGATTTCCAGTATTACAATTTTCATCAAAAATTCATTCCTCGGGCTAGGGACCTCCGAATCTGATTCGGGGCATACGCCCATGTCCCATATTTTTCTGCGGACCCACTGGGACTATCAAAATACGAGTTCGGGACCGTTTACTAAAAATATTGACCAAAGTTAATTAAATTAACTTTTAAAGGCAAAATTATAGTTTTTCTCAAATTTCTACATAAAAGCTTTCCGGAAACACGCCCGGACTGCACACGCAAATCGAGGAGAATAAAAATGAGGTTTTGAAGGCCTCGGAACACGGAATCGATTTCTAAAACATAAGATGACCTTTTGGGTCATCACATTCTCCATCTCTAAAATAATCATTCGTCCTCGAACGGACATAGAAATGTACTTGAGCTGGTGAAAAGGTGGGGATATCTACTCCGCATATCAGACTCGAACTCCTAGGTAGCTGCCTCAACAGGCTGACCTCTCCACTGCACTCGAACCGAAGGATAACTCTTCGACCTCAACTGACGAACCTGCCGATCTAAAATGGCTACCGGCTCTTCCTTGTAAGTCAAATCCTTGTCCAACTGGACAGTGCTGAAATCTAACACGTGGGAGAGATCGCCGTGAACTTCCAAAGCATGGGCACATGAAACACTGGATGTACTGCTAATAAGCCTGGTGGCAGCGCAAGTCTGTAAGCCACCTCTCCCACTCGATCAAGAATCTCAAAAGGCCCGATGAACCTAGGGCTTAACTTGCCCTTCTTCCCAAATCTCATTATGCCCTTCATGGGCGACACCCGAAGCAACACTCTCTCTCCGACCATGAATGCTACATCGCGAACTTTGTGGTCGACATAACTCTTTTGCCTGGGCTGAGCCATACTAAGTCTATCCTGAATGATCTTAACCTTATCCAGGGCATCCTGCACTAAATATGTGCCTAATAACCGAGCTCCCCCGGCTCAAACCACCTAACCGGTGATCGACACCGCCTACCATATAATGCCTCATAGGGAGCCATCTGGATGCTTGACTGATAGCTTTTATTTTAGGCAAACTCCGCTAACAGAAAGAACTGATCTCAAGAACCTCCAAAGTTAATAACACAGGCGCGGAGCATATCCTCCAAGATTTGAATAGTACGCTCGGACTGTCCGTCCGCCTGAGGATGAAATGATGTGCTCAACTCAACCCGCGTACCCAACTCACGTTGTACTGCCCTCCAAAAATGCGAGGTAAACTACGTACCTCGGTCAGAAATGATAGACACGGGCATACCATGGAGACGAACAATCGCGCGGATATAAGTCTCTTCCAACTGCTCCGAAGAATAGAAAACTGCCATAGGAATGAAATGCGTTGACTTGGTCAATCTATCCACAATAACCCATAATACATCGAACTTCCTCTGAGTCCGTGGGAATCCAACAACGAAATCCATAGTGATATGCTCCCACTTCCACTCAGGAATCTCAATCTTCTAGGAAGCAAAACCAGGTCTCTGATGTTCGTACTTTACTGCTGACAATTTAAACACCGAGCTACATATGCAACAATATCCTTATTCATCCTCATCCACCAATAATGTTGCCGCAAGTCCTGATACATCTTAGCGGCGCCAGGATGAATGGAATACCGGGAACTGCGGGTCTCCTCTACAATCAACTCACGAAGCCCATCCATATTAGGCACACAAACACATCCCTGCATCCTCAAAACTCCATCATCTCCAACTGCAACCTGCTTGGCATCACCGTGCCGCACTGTGTCCCTAAGGGACAACGCGAATGGGGGGTTCACTCACTAATGCCGTCTCCTCG
>NW_017681496.1:11138-11219 GCF_001879085.1 Nicotiana attenuata
CACCAAAAACCCTTGGAATTTGGGGGGGGGCCCCCCAAAAAAAAAAAAGGGGGGTCCCCCCTAGGAAAAAAAAAAAACCCG
>NW_017681497.1:0-663 GCF_001879085.1 Nicotiana attenuata
TTTGATCTCTTTGAACCTAGCTCTTGGGATCTCCAGTCTGCTAGGTAGAGTTACCGCCATGATGACTTGTCCTAGGCCTTTAACCCCATTCCCTTAGATGATCTTTCAACTACCTCTCTAGATAGGCCTTTTGTAAGTGGATCCGACACGTTATCTCTTGACTTTACGTAGTTAATTGTGATAACACCGCTAGAGAGTAGTTGTCTAACGATATTGTGTCTCCGTCGGATATGGCGAGATTTTCCGTTATACATAACGCTCCCTGCCCTACCTATTGCCGCTTGACTATCACAATGTATACATATAGGTGCCAAAGGTTTGGGCCAAAATGGAATATCTTCCAAGAAATTCCGGAGCCATTCAGCTTCCTCACCGGCCTTATCTAAAGCTATGAATTCAGATTCCATTGTAGAACGGGCGATGCACGTTTGTTTGGATGATTTCCAAGATACTGATCCACCCCTAATTGTGAAAACATATCCACGCGTGGATTTAATTTCAGATGATCCGGTGATCCAATTTGCATCACTATATCCCTCGATCACGGAAGGATATTTGTTATAATGCAAAGCATAATTTTGGGTATGTTTCAGATATCCCAAAACTCGTTTCATTGCCATCCAATGTATTTGATTGGGTAGTTACTTGTTAAACCGAACCGTT
>NW_017681497.1:4770-11218 GCF_001879085.1 Nicotiana attenuata
GAGATTACACCGAATTTTTTGTTGTTGAAAATTGAAAGTCAACCACATTACTCTACTAGCTAGGTTTGTAATCTGTATACACAAATAACGAGGAAACAACCAAAACAACCAATAATTGTATGATATCTCAGTGTTCATGAAAACTAATATATGGCAAGGGAGTGGAAATATTAAAAAATAACAATCACTTTGCTTTACTCCATTTTCTGTGTGGCAGGTAACAACTACTTGTTAAAAAGATACTATGGAAATATTCAAAGTGATCAAGAAATGGACTTTAATTAATAAGATGATAATTGGTAGATCCAGCTGTTAAGAATTGTTAATAATTTATAGTCTTAGATTATCAATCAGACAAATTGAATTGGTCCTTCAAACAGCTCTTTATCCCCTAGGAATGTTAGTATAAATACATTGGCCACTGTATCCCTTAAAGCCATCACTTCTTCACATTATTTCCTTTCTTCAACCCCTTCAAAGTTTTTTGGAGATTTCACTAGCCATATTTGGGAGCTAGTGCAGGAATTTTCCGGCGAAATGTAGCGGTTTCACCATGGCGGCCTTGCCAATGGTCGTCGATATTTGCCACAAATCTTAGTGGCATTGGCCATATTGGCGGTTGCTAATGTAGTGTCAGCAGATCCTTATATATATTCTTCTCCACCACCTCCAGCATACGAGTACAAGTCACCATCACCTCCGTCTCCTTCTCCGCCACCACCTTATGTGTATAAATCTCCACCTCCCCCATCACCTTCTCCCCCGCCACCATATGTTTATAAATCACCTCCACCTCCTTCTCCATCACCACCTCCACCATATGTGTATATGTCTCCTCCACCCCCATCACCTTCACCTCCACCGCCTTATGTGTATAAATCACCACCTCCTCCTTCGCCATCTCCCCCGCCCCCGTATGTGTACAAATCTCCTCCTCCACCATCACCTTCACCACCACCTCCATATTATTATAACTCGCCACCTCCACCTTCACCATCACCTCCACCACCATATTATTATAAATCTCCGCCACCACCCTCGTCATCACCACCTCCACCTTACTATTATAAGTCTCCACCGCCACCTTCTCCTTCACCTCCTCCACCATACTACTATAAATCTCCACCACCTCCTTCACCTTCACCTCCGCCACATTATTATTACAAGTCTCCGCCTCCCCCATCACCATCACCACCACCACCATACTATTACAAGTCCCAACCAACACCTGCTAAGTCACCTCCTCCCCCATACTACTACAGTTCTCCACCACCACCACTAATGTCTCCTCCTCCACCATATTATTATTCCTCACCACCACCACCAAAAAAATCATCTCCGCCACCATATCACTATACTTCCCCACCACCACCAGTTAAGTCTCCTCCTCCACCATATTATTATTCCTCACCACCACCTCCTAAGAAATCACCTCCTCCCCCATATCATTATAGTTCCCCACCACCACCAGTTAAGTCTCCTCCTCCACCGTATTACTATTCCTCACCACCACCGTCCAAGAAATCACCTCCTCCGCCTTATTACTANTATATATATATATATATATTTATTTATTTATTTATATGTTGCAAGTTTATGTTCTGTGTACTAACATCGATAAATGTTAAGTTGACCTGCAATAATAATTATTTCTTCGTACCATGCCTTGATATGATACCCTACAAAATAGAGTATATCCCGTTACATGGATAGTGTAAAAATTCTTACTATCAATGCATATAACTTATATGTTACCGTATACATCGATGCCATCTTATTTTATATTAGTAATGTTTGCCTCGACATAGAGTTTAAGATGTTAATTTGATAGTATTATGTTATTGGTGTAATGGAAGAAATACTAAGTGGACGTTTGGATATAAGAATTGTAAAATTCCAAAATAGGGGGAAAAAGATTTTCAAGTGAAAATGGTATTTGAAATTTTTAGAGTTGTGATGAATATAATTGTGGGTTGTTTTTGAAGTTTTGTAAGTGATTTGAGTGAAAATTTTGAAAAACAGCTTTTTGGAGTTTTCCAAATTTTTCGAAAATTTTCAAAATGCATCTTCAAGTGAAAATTGGAAATTTTATGAACAAACGCAGATTCAGAAAAAAAGTGAAATTTTTTTGGAAAAAAAGGGAAAAATTTCTTATGTCCAAACGGGCTTTCGAGTTGTGTTTGGACATGAATATAATTTTGGGTTGTTTTTGAAGTTGATTTGAGTGAAAATTTTGGAAAACAGATTTTTGGAGTTTTTTAAATTTTCGAAAATTTCCAAAATGCATCTTCAAGTGAAAATTCGAAATTTTACGAACAAACGCTGATTTCGGAAAAAAGTGAAAATTATTTTGGAAAAAAAGAAAAAATTTCTTATGTACAAACGGGCTCTAAATACTCCTAATAGTTACAAAGATTAGCTTGATCCAAAACGTGTTAAGCTACTAATTAATAATGAACCACAAAAAAGAAAAGAAAGGAGAGAAAAGAAAATTCTGAAGCACAACAATGGAAAATTGGTTATCTTGATTGTTGAACAAAAAATTAGAAGCAAAAAAGGAAAGGATTTGGTTTTTAAATTTGAAGAGA
This sequence comes from Nicotiana attenuata, assembly GCF_001879085.1. Classification (NCBI taxonomy): domain Eukaryota; kingdom Viridiplantae; phylum Streptophyta; class Magnoliopsida; order Solanales; family Solanaceae; genus Nicotiana; species Nicotiana attenuata. The sequence goes on from NW_017681497.1 coordinate 7,359, forward strand.
AGTAATAAATTTGAAGAGAAGTCTATGTTGCTCGGACTCTCCGAAAATATTGTCGGATACGTGTCGGATCCTTCAAAGTAGTGTATTTTTGAGGATTCGATACGGGTGCGGCAGCATTTTGGAAAGTGCGCGCAACATAGGTTGAGGTGTGCACATGTTGGCCAGACATCACCGTTATAAAAAGAAAATTTGAATGTATTTATTTAGTGTCTCGTTTAAGCTATACAAGTGGTAGAACATTTTTTTTCTTGTTCCTATTTGGCTGCTTGCTTTGCTTTGTAGAGATTGAGGCCTATTGGTAATCTAGTGATAATTGAAAGTTTCAATATTCTTATATGAGGAATATTTTTGTGTATATTGAAGGCATTAGTTGAGATCTCAAGGGGGAGAAAATGGACTATGTTAATGGACCTGGAAGGAACCATTTGTTTGTTCCGGGACCTGTTAATATCCCGGAACAAGTTCTCCGTGCGATGAACCGGAACAACGAGGATTACAGATCCCCAGCTATTCCAGCTCTCACAAAGGTCTTGCTTGAGGATGTCAAGAAGATTTTCAAGACTACTAGTGGAACTCCATTTCTGTTCCCAACAACAGGTATAGTTATATGCTTGGTATCTTACTCTTTATAGTCTTGTTAGTTGCATGTGAATGAGTTTGGTTTAATGATACATTGGTTACTCAAGATACAAGTTTCCTAGGCTTAGAGGCGGAGCCAGGATTTTGAGTATATGGGTTCTGGAGGATAAGTTACTAGGTTCGGGATAGATTATTGTCACATATTAAGTAGATTTCTTAATACAAATACAGAGTCTGATTCTACCGAAGCCGCAACTAGACTTGTTGCTCCACCACTGCCTAGGCTTATTGTTAAAATGAAATGATAAGATTTTTTCTAGCATTAGAATGAATCTTTTGCCCGAAAAATAGGGCAAAGTCGAAGAAAAGGTCTATATAGGCGATTGTGATACCAATAGATTGGGATGCAGTTTTAGTCATGTTAGTACGTTTGCTTTAGATCCAATATTTTTGTGTCTTTTTAGAGATTTATATGCCAGTAGAAAAATATAGAAAAGAGCTTGAATGGAGCGACAAGGATATTGGAGATTTATATAACCGAACCCAACTTTCTTGTGGTTGAGATGTAGTTGTTGTGTTGTTGTTGTTGTATTAGGATGAAACTTTTCAATTTGATTTTATCCCTCTTCTGTTATAACACAAAAGGAAAGTGATGGCTTTCCAGTAATATGAATAGCATCATCAGTTCAAGTAGTTCTTGATTTCTTTTGGCTCAATATTGAACTCAAGATGGCCAAACCTCATAATTTTTCCATTATGGCAGGAACTGGTGCATGGGAAAGTGCGCTCACAAACACGCTGTCTCCTGGTGATCGAATTGTATCTTTCCTCATCGGTCAGTTCAGTCTGCTTTGGATTGATCAACAGAAACGCCTCAACTTCGATGTTGATGTTGTTGAGAGTGACTGGGGCCAAGGTGCAGACCTTGAAGCTTTAGCCTCCAAAATTGCAGCAGATAAGTCACATACTATTAAGGCAATTTGCATTGTGCATAATGAGACAGCCACTGGAGTTACCAACAACTTGGCTACTGTAAGGAAAATACTCGGTAATGTATCCAACTGTTGCATATTTACTTCAAGAAACTGAATTCAGATATCAAACAGTATGCATTAATTTTGCTATCACTCAATTTTCGTGCCAGATCACTACCAGCATCCTGCTCTCTTGCTTGTTGATGGAGTGTCCTCAATTTGTGCACTTGATTTTCGCATGGACGAATGGGGAGTAGATGTGGCGCTTACTGGTTCGCAGAAAGCACTTTCCCTTCCCACCGGACTCGGGATAGTATGTGCTAGCCCAAAGGCTCTTGAGGCCGCCAAAACTGCAAAATCTGTGAGAGTTTTCTTTGACTGGAGTGATTACCTTAAGTTCTACAAGATGGGAACTTATTGGCCATATACTCCTTCAATCCAACTTTTGTATGGTCTGAGAGCTGCACTCGACCTTCTTTTCGAGGAAGGTCTCGAAAATGTGATTGCAAGACACGCTCGCCTGGGCAAAGCAACAAGGTAACAGTAAAACCTCTGTTAGTACCTGTCATGTTTTTGTTAATTAGTGAATCGCAGCTTAATTTGCACTTCGCTAAGATAATACTTCCTCTGTCTCATTTTAAGAGGAACTCTTTCTTAGTCTGTTGCAAGAAGAAAGGCACCTTTCTATATTTGGAATCTCGTTAACTTTAATGACATTCTCATATAGACACAGAAATGTCATGCATGGCATGTTCGATTCCATAAGTTCTAAGGGTCCTTTTTGCATGTAGCACAAATCTTTCTTTTTTAAACTCTGTATCTAGTCAAACACCGCCATATAAAATGAAACGCAGGGAGTAGTATTGTACGTCAACTTGAGCATTATAGCTTACCAATCTTGGTAAAATCGATGTATATCTAGGAGATGCATCACTTTCACCAGGATTCTGCCTTAGCATACATAATTGGAGAAATGATACAAATTTTTTGAATGAGAATGCAGACTTGCTGTGGAGGCGTGGGGATTGAAGAACTGCACTCAGAAGGAGGAATGGTTCAGTGACACCGTCACAGCTGTGGTTGTTCCTCCATATATCGACAGTGTTGAAATCGTGAAAAGGGCATGGAAGCGATACAACTTAAGCTTAGGTCTTGGCCTAAACAAAGTGGCAGGAAAGGTTTTCAGAATAGGACATCTTGGCAACTTGAATGAGGTAACCTTTCTCTTTACTGCAGATTACATGTCTTATTACACTTTCTGTGAAGTCTAACAAGACAACGATTACACGATTATTCCTCGAGCACGTGACTGCTACTATGGAATTCAAGATCATTCTTGAACATGTGACTGTCACCAAGTTTCTTTAGATTATGGTTTGGTTCAGAGAATTAGGATAATTTGTGTAGAGATAACAGTTGACATACTACCATATGCATAACTGCATAAGCTCTGGTTTGTTTGTTTAATGGCTGCTACAACTTAAAACTCTATACTAACTAGCCAAAAGCATAAAATCTCCATGTTTATTTTCTTTCTCAGAGGATGTGTTTGGTTCAACTTATAATGATTTTCTGAGTTCAAGCACCAAATTAACTCATAAAATTTAGTGTTAATAGTTTCCATTTGGTTACTAGACATATAGTTTAAGAGTCATATCTCTAATATTTTTTGTCTCTTGAATTTGCCACTCCATCCATAATCCATTCCAATTTCCGAGACACTAATTTCCGTTTTTGGGACGTTCCAAAATGTTTGATAATATTAAATAAATATCAAGACCAGTTGATTATCAATTTATAATTGATAAAATGAGAGCAAAACTAACTTTCTGAAAAATGAAATTTATTAATATAGCGGGAAGAACTACTCTAGCTCAATCGTGCCTAAATACAATACCAAACCACTATATGCAATATACCCTACTACCAAGGAAAACCCTTTAAAAATATTGATAAAGTCCAAAGGAATTTATATGGGGAACTACCACAGAAAAGTAAAAAAAATTTACCTATTTAAAATGGTCAAATGTTTGCCAACTAAAATCCAATTGGAGCCTAGTCATTCGCAGTGCCGGTGCAAAAAATATGTGCATCTTAGCTCTCCTAGTATGGAGAATTCTCACTAATGCTACAATTCCCTGGCCAAGACTTATTATCACCTCGTATGGTATTAGTACAACTAAGTCCAAGCAATCCTTCATTTGGAGAGGCATCCTAAAGGGGTGGGAGATTGTAACGACCCGGCCGATCGTTTTGAGAGTTATAGCCTCGATCCTAATTACTGCTTCCCTCGTATCTATTGCTGCT
>NW_017681498.1:0-11213 GCF_001879085.1 Nicotiana attenuata
TTTCAGGAACCCCAGGCAGTGCATACACCCAAGATGTTAATCAGAAAATTGAGTTGTGCAGTGTGGAAGGGCCAGCCCTTATGTGTCCAAGTTCAGAGGGAGCTCAAGGGTCCCAAGGAATGGCTCACACAAGAGGGGCAGAACCTAAGTTCTAAGAGCATAGTGCAAGTGCAATAAGAGAAAGGGGATAGGGAATACCCAGGCAGGCTGGTGGTCATGCCCAGCCATAAAGTAGACTGGCACACCCCTAACCAAACCTGTTGGCCAAACATTTAGAGAGTAAAGACCTACTGGAGGTCAAGCTACGGTCTGAGCAATAACTAGAATACTGTCAGGCCAAAGCTGTTACTCAGCACACACAATAAGGGAATAGGGATGGGAAACTGACAAAGCTTAGGGCCCAAAGGGTCCAGTTCATATCCATGGACAATAACTTCGAATATTGCCATGTTTCTGAACCATAACTTAAAGCATATAAGGGGATACGGGGGTTTGGGATTCATAAGGGAGCAAATAAATAACAAGTGACTGACAGGGTGCATACATAGATAAATATTAATTTATAAGGGAACGTATTACAGCATGCTAGTAACATATCTTGACTACAGAAACATGAGTAGAAGTAGACAAGAATGACAAACTAGAGTAATTAAAGAAAACATATTGTTGTTGAGGCTTGTAAATTAACTAGGACATACCAGTAGAGAAGCAAAGTGCAGAAAGGTAAAGCAAACAGAAATCCACAGTCTAGCCTTGGCTTTCAGCCGGCTAGGCAAAGCAACAGCACAAGTAGTAGTAAAGAAAGAGAGAGTTTTAAGAGTAAGTGTATATTTTGAACTCAAGTTATCGTGTCTTCAAAGAAAAGAGGGTAGGGTATTTATAATTTTGAAAACGAGTGAAGAATAAGGTAATAAGTAAAGTTTTAACACAAATATGGAAACAATCACAAGTCATAATCAATTAACACAAGACTTTCCTTTAATCAAGGGATTATTGTTCAAACGGATACTAACAGGGTCAAGATAAGGAAAGAAAATCAGTCTTTAAGCAGAATGGTTGTTGCCATAAAAGGAGCAGTAAAATCATACAATAGGTGTTTAAGTCTAAGTACAAGAATGTAATTATTTTGGAAAGGATCTGGTAAGGCCAAACAAAGAGAAAGAATCAATTACCCCTTAACAGGCGAGTAAAAATCAGAATTTCACAAAGGAAAAGTTTTGAAAATCAATCACGAGTTTGAGAATCAATCACAGAAGGGACTCAGTATATAAATGAAGTGCACAAGTAATAGACATGTGAGGCCAAGTTATGGCAAAATAACAGCATGTAGTAGTAACTAAAAAGAAGACATTCGAAGCATGATAGTCAAGTTTCAGTGTTTAACAATAGAGAAGAAGATCAGAAGCATGCAAAGAGTTGAATGGAAACCATAGTTGAGTTTGACAGGTAGTAAGAACTCAGAACCAGAAGAGTCACATGAAGAAAAGAGAATTGAAGCACATTGCAATTTCAACAGACGAGTTGCACAAACAATTTCAAAGAAATCGAACAGTCCCCAAAGAAACTAGGGTTTTTGAAAATCAATCGAGTTTAGAGGAGATAAACAGATAAACAAATAAACAGATTCAGAGTCTCGGATAAACCCCAAAAATTAGGGCTTTCACTATGCTAACTCAGATATAGAAGAAAGGTAAATCAAGCGAATATTAACAAACAGAAACTCAAACAAAATCCCAAAATTAGGGTTTTCAACATGCTAACTCAGATAAAAATAAGGTAAATGAAACGAATATTAACGAACAACTAAGAAACTCGAACAAAATCCCAAAAATTAGGGTTTTCAACATGCTAACTCAGATAGAAAACAACACAAACAAAACACACTAAAACATGTTGAGAATCAGAGAAGAGATTCGAAATAACTTAACATGAAACCCTAGTTGAAGAATAAAGAGTTTTTGAAAGCAAAAAAATTAAAGAGACTCGAGAAAAATGCATAGAAGGTTCACACACACATAGATCCGGAGCAGATCTAGAAATAAATCGAAGGAACCTTAGAGATTAGGGTTTCGTAAGAAACCCAGGTGATGAGAAAGGCTTTGGAAACCATCGATCTGAGCAGGAAAGTCGAAGGTCGAACTCGAATAGCCATGACTGGTCGGACAAAGGTTGAAGACGACCGGAGAATAGTCATCGAGCAAAGGCTTGGTCGGAACCCTTCAAGATCTGGTCATAGGACCTTTAGAAAATGAGCACGCAGAAGCCATGAGAGGCCAGTATAGGCCTCCGATGAGCCTGAGAAGCCATAGATTAGGGTTTCAGTGAGAGGCGGCGGCTAGGGTTTGAGGTGAGTTGAGAGAGAGTTGAGAGAGGAGGGGATTCAGAGGCGGCGGTCGAGAAAAAATGAGGTAGGGTTTTAGGGTCGTTTGAATTAAAAAAAGGAAAGGGAAGTGGGGAGTCGTTGATCTTTTTAGATCCACGACTGGGATTGAATAGGTTAAATGGGGATCAGGTTGGGTATGATAAGAAGGGGTATGGATCGGGTTGCAACTGGTTGTTGGGCTGGGTATTTTTTGGGCTGAGTAGGGGTTAATTGGGAATTAAATTGATGCTATATTTGCAATTGAAATGGCTATGTGTTAAATAGCCGATTTTCCCCCTTTAATTTTATATAAAAATAGTTAAAAAAATGATTTTAAACAAATTAAAAGCACTGAGCTAATTAATAATATATAAATATTAATCTGAAAATACTGGAAATAATTTTATAAGGGTAAAATGTCATTAATCGTAATATAGGCTATAATTGCAGTTGTGTGCAATTTAGCGTTAAAAACACCAAATGAATTCGTAAAAATATGCAAAAAATTACCTTAATTATATTTTGGTGTAAGTGTGAGAATAAAATGAATTATTCACCAAAAAATGATAATTTTGGGAATAATCATTGGATTTTGTTGTATTAAAATAGGCAATAAATTGATTTAAAAATCGTTAAAAATGCCAAAACTCTTGGGTGTGCTTATATATGCACCAATATGCTATTTTGGAAGCATTTTGGGAATAAAAATACTTAGGGAAAAATTAGGTATCAACAGCTGCCCCTCTTTACCCGGGAAGGATGAAAGAGTTGTCGGGTAAAGATATGATGGCCAATTTTGACCGGAAGCGGCAATTTGAAAAGAATTTGACCGGGCTCTGGTTTCTGAGCTGCCTACATATCCCTGGTTTTACAGGAATCAGGCCGTATGTAGTTCAGGAACCATTGACGGAACATGTCGATGGAGATTCGAAAGAAACGGATACGATGTTTAGGTGGCAAGAGGTATTTTGAAACTTGATCGGCTGCGGGAACTTGAGCGGGATCGCTCCTGCTGAGACGGGCGTTGCTAGCTGGTGTACCTGCAAGTGAGTAATACGGCGTATATCGTACATAAACTTAAACGTGATGCAAGTTCCCGTTGGACCATGAATGCTGTCTTTGGATGGTTGGGATGACGTCCTCGGACCATGATGTCCTGGGCCATGAAGCGCAAAATTAAAGGATTCGCAGGCTATGAAATAATGTTCTCGGGCTATGATAATGGTGCCTCCGAACCATAATGCCTTTGAATAATGATGTGCAGGATATAAAGTAGGTCCTCGGGCCATGGCATGGTGTTCTCGGGTTATGAAGATGATGCCTCCGAACAATGATGCCCTCGGATAGATTGGCGATATTTCAGCCCATGAAATGCATGATTTGGCGATATTTCAGCCGATGCAAAAACGTAAATGGCGATATTTCAGCCGATGCAAAACTGTAAATGGCGATATTTCAGCCGACAGAAATTTAAATAAAGCAAGCGATGTTTCAGCCGATGCAAAAATGTAAATGGCGATATTTCAGCCGAAAGAAATTTAAATAAAGCAGGCGATGCTTCAGCCGATGCCAAGAAAGATAAGGTGGCGATATTTCAGCCATGCAAGAAGGATAAAGCTTAACCTCGGAAGGCAGAAAGGTAGCCTTATGCAATGCAGATAATGCAGATGGAGACAGTGCTTAGTCTCGAAAGGCAGAAAGGTAGCCTTATGCAATGCGGATAATGCAGATGGAGACTGTGCTTAGTCTCGAAAGGCAGAAAGGTAGCCCTATGCAATGCAGATAATGTAGATGGAGACAGTGCTTAGTCTCGAAAGGCAGAAAGGTAGCCTTATGCAGATAATGCAGATGGAGACAACACTTAGTCTCGGAAGGCAGAAAGGTAGCCTTATGCAAATAATGCAGATGGACACAACGCTTAGTCTCGGAAGGCAGAAAGGTAGCCTTATGCAATGCAAGAAAATAAAAGGACGGATAGTAGTGAGGTTTCTTAGCTGATAGCTGATTACGTCATCGTGACTGCTGGGGAGGTTATGTGCGGATAACAATTACGAACAAGTGATGATTCTGAGAAGTTGCATTTTTGAGGAGTATGCGTACGTAAATTTTCCTAACCATATTGTAAGTCGAGTGCCTGCATCCAAAGAAATCGTGAGTTATGTAAAATAAAAAAGGGGGGGGGGTTCGTTTTCCCCTGGCTTCCGGCGTTGCGTATCTTTGGGGTAGCGTTGCTAAACAGCAGCAATTCGAACAATAGTTATGCACGATTTAGTAAATATAATGTAAGTAGAAAATAGTTTTCTTTAGACGAACCAACGACTGCGACGTGGTTCAAGACATTGCAACCTCTCTTGCTCCTGAATTTCGAGGGTCCTCCTTAAAATTCTGCCCCAGTTTACTGGCTGGCACTTCTGACGGCTGCGCTGAACGGCTAAAAAAATCAACTTCGGAATTTTGAGGGTCCTCCTCAAAATTCTGCCCCAGTTTACTGAGGTGGCATTCCTGGCGATGAATGGCTGAGAACTAACTTCAGAATTTTGAGGGTCCTCAAAATTCTGCCCTAGTTCCAATAGCAGGGGGGAAATGGAATTTTTATTAAATTGTGACCGAACCCATAGGGCTGCCTACGTATCCCCTCTTAAACGAGAATCAGGTCAGGCGTAGTTCAAATTACATCATCATAAGAAATCATAAGTGGTTACACATAGTATCGTTTCACTGCATTTGAATTGATTGGCTTTGGTCAGACTTCTCCGTCCATTTCTGCAAGAATAAGGGCTCCTCCAGTTAGAACCCGGTGAACCATGTACGGACCTTGCTAGTTGGGGGGGAATTTCCACTTGGCTTCATCTTGATGTGGGAATATTTTCTTCAATACTAGATGCCCCGGTGTAAACTTCCTTGGTTTAACTCTTTTGTTGAAGGCTCTAGACATTCTGTTCTGATACAACTGACCGTGGCAAACTGCATTCATCCTCTTCCCATCTATAAGGGCTAACTGCTCGTAGCGACCTTTTACCCATTTTGCGTCATCCAACTCTGCTTCTTGTATGATCCTCAAAGAGGGAATTTCTACCTCGGCGGGGATGACCGCTTCTGTAACATAAACCAGCATATAGGGAGTTGCTCCAGTCGATGTGCGGACCGTGGTGCGATATCCCAGCAAGGCGAATGATAACTTCTCATGCCATTGTTTGTGACTTTCGACCATCTTCCTTAGTATCTTCTTGATGTTCTTGTTGGCTGCTTCTACAGCTCCATTCATCTGAGGCCTGTAGGCTGTAGAATTCCTGTGTTTAATCTTGAAGGTCTCACACATAGCTTTCATCAAGTCACTGTTAAGATTGGAACCATTATCAGTGATGATTGATTCCGGAATTCCGAATCGGCAAACAATACGGTCACGGACGAAATCTGCCACAACTTTCTTAGTCACTGCTTTGTATGACGCTGCCTCAACCCATTTAGTAAAATAATCGATTGCCACCAGGATAAATCTGTGCCCATTTGATGCGGCAGGCTCGATAGGTCCAATGACATCCATCCCCCAGGCGGCAAATGGCCACGGTGAGCTTGTTGCAGTAAGCTTGTTTGGAGGCACCTTTATCATGTCTGCATGTATCTGACAGCGATGGCACTTACGAACGTACTAGATACAGTCTGTTTCCATAGTCATCCAAAAATACCCTGCTCGGAGTATCTTCTTTGCTAAGACAAAACCATTCATGTGCGGCCCGCAGGTCCCTGCGTGCACTTCGTCCAATAGTCTGGATGCTTCTTTTGCTTCGACACACCTTAGCAAACCCAAATCGGGAGTCCTCCTATACAGGATTCCCCCACTGTGAAAGAAGTTGTTGGATAATCTCCGAAGTGTGCGCTTTTGCGTGGCGTTGGCAAGTTCTGGGTATTCTCCTATTGTCAAGTACCTTTTGATTTCGTGGAACCATGGTTTTCCGTCTGCTTCTTCCTCAACGTAAGCACAATAAGCTGGCTGATCATAAATCTTTACTGGGATGGGATCAATGAAATTCGTGTCTGGATGCTGGATCATGGATGATAATGTGGCTAATGCGTCAGCGAACTCGTTCTGGACCCTGGGGACGTGCTGAAACTCTGTCTTTGTGAATCTTTTCCTCAACTCCTGTATGTGATGCAGGTAGGGAAGTATCTTAGAGTTTTTGGTGACCCATTCTTCTCAAACTTGATGTATGAGCAAGTCTGAGTCCCCGATCACTAGCAACTCTAAATGTTCATGTCGATGGCCATCTTGAGACCCAGGATGCAGGCTTCATATTCGGTCATATTGTTGGTGCAAGGGAATCTGAGCTTGGCGGATACCGGGTAGTGCTGGCCGGTTTCTGATACTAGGCCTGCCCCTATGCCAACTCCTTTGAAATTTGCGGCTCCGTCGAAGAACAACCTCCAACCATCGTAGGCTTCTACAATATCTTCTCCTACAAAGGATACTTCTTCGTCAGGAAAATACGTTTTCAATGGTTCGTATTCTCCTTCAATGGGATTCTCGGCAAGGTGATCTGCTATGGCTTGACCCTTGACTGCTTTCTGAGTCACGTAAACAATGTCGAACTCACTCAACAAGATTTGCCACTTGGCGAGCTTGCTAGTGGGCATGGGCTTCTGGAAAATATACTTCAGCGGGTCCATCCTGGATATGAGATAAGTAGTGTGAGCACAGAAATAATGCCTCAATTTCTGAGCTACCCAAGTCAGAGCACAACAGGTGCGCTCTAATGGAGAATACCGGGCCTCGTACGGGGTGAACTTCTTGCTGAGATAGTAGATGGCTTGCTCCTTTCTCCACGTTTCATCATGTTGTCCCAGAATGCAACCGAATGCTCCATCCAATACCGCAAGGTAAAGCAATAGAGGTCTTCCTGGCTCGGGAGGAACCAAGACTGGCGGCGTTGACAGGTATTCTTTGATTCTGTCAAAGGCTTTCTGACAATCGTCGGTCCATCTAGTAGCAGCGTCTTTCTTTAGCATTTTAAAGATGGGTTCACAAATGACTGTGGACTGAGCTATGAACCGGCTGATATAGTTGAGTCTCCCCAGGAAACTCATCACGTCTTTCTTGTTCTTTGGCGGTGGCAATTTGAATGGCTTTGACTTTTGATGGGTCCAATTCTATTCCCCGACGACTCACGATGAAACCCAGTAATTTCCCAGCAGGAACCCCGAATGCACACTTGGCGGGATTCAATTTCAGATTATACCTCCTTAATCTGTTGGAGAACTTTCTCAGGTCTTCCATATGATCAGTGGCCTTCTTGGATTTGATGATGACATCGTCCACATATACTTCAATCTCCTTGTGTATCATGTCGTGAAAGATAGTAGTCATGGATCTCATATAGGTGGCGCCAGCATTCTTCAACCCAAATGGCATCATTTTGTGACAATACATTCCCCACGGCGTGATGAAAGCTGTTTTCTCTGCATCTTCCTCATCGATCCATATCTGATGGTATCCGGCGAAACAATCAACAAAAGACTGCAACTCATGCTTGGCGCAGTTGTCGATAAGAATGTGTATGTTCGGCAAGGGGAAGCCATCTTTGGGACTAGCCCGATTAAGATCCCGGTAGTTGACACAAACTCTAACTTTCCCATCCTTCTTTGGTACTGGCACGATATTGGCTAACCATGTTGGATATTCCAGTACCCTGAGAACCTTGGCTTTGACTTGCTTAGTAACCTTTTCTTTGATTTTCAAACTCATGTCGGGTTTGAATTTCCTGAGCTTCTGTTTTACTGGCGGACAGGTTGGATCTGTTGGCAGTTTGTGAGCTACAATGGACGTGCTGAGACCAGTCATATCGTCATACGACCAGGCGAATATGTCCTCATATTCCTTTAAAAATTCTGTGTATTCTTCCTTTTCTAATGGTGACAGGTGAACACTGATGCGAGTTTCTTTGACATTTTTCTGTATCTCCCAAATTAACGACCTCAGTTTCTTCCGGGTTAGACTTAGGTCTATTCTCAAAATTCTGAACCTATCTGACGACCTCTTCTGATATATCATCCTCGTCTGAATCTATATCCTTTTGCTACTTTGTTTCGTTGCAAGTCCCAATCGTTGGTTCATCATCAAAGTAAGTAATAGTAATGCTGTGTGAAAATATAGTAAATGATAGAGAAAATAATAAGAGCGAGATATATGATAAACTGAAATGCTTTGATTAAATTCATGATTGTTTGGAACATCGGAGCTCTTTTCAAAATTAAAGACAATGCGGAAAAAAATCAGCTAGTAAAAAGTAAAATGAGATGCATGGCGCTTTTGTTTAGCCTTGCTACCCCGAAGCCTTCTGGGCCCTGGCGGTTCTAATTGACCAATTGCTGAGGCGGTCTCCTCGGTTACCGCTTGTATGGAAGGGCCTTCCTCCCCTTCCTCCTCGAAAAGAACACAGCAATCCATATCATCATCCTCCAGAAACAGATTCTTCATGGCTGCCAATGCTTCATCTTCTTCTGACCCATATATAGTATCTGCCGGTTGGAAGGTCTGCTCCAGGCTAAGTATTGGAAGCTCCAATGGATAGTAGGGGCCGCGCCATGGTGGCGACCAGTTCTGGAATTCTTCCCAAGTATAACCATACCCTAAGCCAAATGTAGTACCATGCTTCTTTAGTTTGATGGGCTTAGTGATCCCCTGGAGGTTTCTGCCGAGTCCCTTTCCAGGCTCGTACCCACACCACTTCAGGATACTTTCAATCTTGTTATCCCACCACTTATCCTTGTCCATAGCGTTGACCATTTTGATGTGGTGGTATGTTTCCCGCCTATTCTCCTTCTGCCCCCGATCATCGGGATGGTCTGGCGACTATATATGGGGTTACTACCATCGCCATGAATAATCACCTCCTGGTGATTCCATTTGAATTTCACTGCCTGATGCAGGGTCGATGCTACGGCTCCAGCAGTGTGGATCTAGGGCCGTCCTAACAGCAGATTGTAGGATACCGGGACGTCTATCACTTGAAAGTCGACGTCGAACCATGTTGACCCCATTTGCAAGCATAGGCTAATTTCGCCAATAGTAGCCCTTTGGGACCCATCGAAGGCCTTGACATTGATAGCCCTATCTTTGATTTTGTACAGGCTTTTTCCCAAGGTTCTGAGAGTTATCAGTGGACAAATGTTGAGGCTGGATCCTCCATCGATCAGGACTCTAGTGATGAAATAATCCTCGCATTGCATGGTGATGTGCAGTGCCTTGTTGTGGTTCAGTCCTTCCGGTGGCAGCTCATCTTTGTGGAAGGTGATTTTATGCCTCTCCAGCACTTGCCCTACCATATTTGCCATTTCACCCCCAGTTATGTTGCTGGGCACATAAGCTTCACTCAGTATTTTCATCAGGGCATTTTTATGAGCGTCAGAGCTCTATAGAAGAGCCAGGATAGAGATCTGTGCCGGTGTTTTGTTCAACTGCTCAGCGACTGAGTACTCCTTAGCTTGTATTTTTCTCCAAAGATCGTCGGGCCCAGTTTCAATAGGTCGTCCCGAGGCTTGCTTACTGGACTCAGCTAAGTGTTCTGGGGTATAAATCCTCCCTGTTCTGGTCATTCCTTGTGCAGCAATTGTTTCTCCTGTCTTGGTCTTCCCTTTTCTCCTAGCTTCGGCAGTGTGATCCCAGGGTATGGCTTTTGAGTGGAACGGTGTTATGTCCGACATTGTCACAGGATTAGGTACCCTTGGTGGTAACGCAGCAACTTCAGAGGGTGCAGGTGCTTTTGGAACTCCAAATTCAACCTCAATTGGCCCGGGCGCCTTTGCAGAAGGAGGCGCTTCAAATTCGAGAGGTAAAGACATGTTTACTTCATTGTCCCTGGAGGGCTGATTCTGCACAACAATCGGGTTAAGTGTAACCGTTGGTTTCTTTGGTTCATCACCTTCAGCAATCAAACCTATCGACCCCTTAGGATTCCAATCATCTTCGATCTCGATCATGTGAATGTCTCCACCTTTGTGGTCAGGCGGAGGGTTGTTGCGAACATTAGGAGCAGGCTCATTTGCTACTATGACCTTATTGTCGATCAGGGTTTGAATCTTGTCCTTCAATGAGCGGCACTCGTCAAGGGTGTGTCCCTTCATGCCGGAATGGTACGCACAAGTCTTATTGGGGTTGACCCGCTGGGAAGGATTTTCTGGAGTTTTGGCTGGGATAGGAGTGACGTAACCAGCAGCTTTAAGTCTCTCGTACAGCTGGTCAATTGGTTCGGCGATGGCTGTGTATTGTCTGGGAGGTCTGCGGTTAAAATTTGGCCTAGGTCTAGGGAAATTTTGGCGGGTGGGGGGTGATTGGTAGTGAGAGGGTTGAGCATTATAAGCTTGGTAGACAGGTGCTGGTTGAGGATATCTTGGTGAGGTGGGTTGATATGTGAGAGGTGGAGAGGATTGGTGAACGGGAGGTTGATTTTGATAGGAGGGTGCGGGTGCTTGGTAATTCGGGATGGGCTGATATGTAAGTGGAGGTGATGGGTAGGTGTGGTATTTTGGTGGTGATTTGGCTCCCTGTGCGACCATTACGGCACTCACATCTTTCTTCTTGGATGTGCCACCGGACTGTAGTGCCTTGTTGGTGGCCTGTAGTGCTTCAAGATTAGTAACCATACCGTTTTTAATGCCTTCCTCAATCCTTTCTCCTAGCTTGATGATGTCGGAGAATTTCTGGCCCTCTATCAGCATCAACCTCTCATAATATTGTGGATCCTGAGCTCGGACGAAAAACCTGTTCATCTGTTCTTCTTCCAAGGCCGGCCTAACCTTAGCAGCCTCTGATCTCCAACGAGTAGCATACTCGCGGAATGTCTCTGTAGGTTTCTTC
>NW_017681499.1:0-990 GCF_001879085.1 Nicotiana attenuata
CGGACGTCAATGATACGTAGGCAATTCCAATCGGATACCGGTCAATGTTTTTAAAATAATTCGAAATAAAAGAAAAAAGAAGAAAAACAAGAAAAGAGAGAAAACAAGAGTAAGGGGGAAAAATGATAGACAAAGTTCAAAAGAGAGCAAAGTTGAAAAGCGACCAAAGAAAGAAAGTTGGAGAGTTAAATGAAAGCCGGGATGAAACACGCAACCGTTGCAAAACATGTAGAAACACGTTTAACTGTATAGGTGCATCACACCCCAATGTGTGATTCCCTATGTGTTAATTGTCTCACACTAACCGGTTCGCTGTGTTTGCTATTGAGTAGGTTTTATATTAAGGTGGTTGGTTTTGTGGTAATCTGGCTTCACATCCCTACTTCAGAAGATCAAAAGGAAGTGTTGAAATGTCATCTGAGGGTCATCTACCAACAGTTTCTATCCTAGAGGATAGCCCGATCTCGGCCATCCCAACTTCAGAGTCAACTGCTGCTGAGGAAAATAGGTTTCTGCGTCTCCGCATGTTGGAAATGTGGGACGCCTGGTCCAATGGAAGTGAGCCACCAAGTACGATACCTGGTTTCCCCGAGCTACTTCCCAGGGCGAGTGGAACTTCCAACGTCCCTATAAACTACCCAAACACTCCACTTGGATATCCTACCATCTGAACCCACTTTGCCGGAACACCTTCTGAGGTTCACCCCCAGGTGTTGATTTCAGGTGTGACCTCCAACATATTCACTGCGCCACCTTCTTCAGCCACCACACAACCCACTTTGCCAAGGCCAAACTTTGACCCATCATCCTTCACTTTTCAAGTAGCATCCTTCCCACCAGAAACGGCCTAGTTCACTACCAATTCCTACCCCCAACAGCCCCGGTATGAGTTTACCGCAGGACAGGAGAAAACTATAAAGAACCCCGAGCAGGAAGAAATCACTCGGAAGATGAGGAGCATGGAACAGAGCCTTAAGAATATACAAGGCT
>NW_017681499.1:5073-6722 GCF_001879085.1 Nicotiana attenuata
AATTGAAAAGGAAATAATGAGGGGAACAGTCACAAACTTGAAGAAAAGGCTAACTCCCTCGAAAATGAGATGGCCAAACAAGCTAGGACTTTAAGGCAGAAAGGACATGTTATGCGTTAATGTCCCAGCTAGAAGAAGATATGCAATAGCTTCAGGGTCAAAACCATCATGATGCCCAAGTACTAGAAGCTAGATCTCAACAAATTGGGCGTTTATTCCAGGAAAAGGGGTATCATTAGGGAAATGGTTAGAGCAATTGTTGACTACATCGTCACAAAGTGCCATGCATGTGAAGACATGACTCAAACCACCTTTTTCTCCGCAGTGATGACCTTTGTTCAACGAATCATGAATGACCTGGATCGTCTTCAATGAGACCTTGCATACAGGCCCATGGCGAGACCGACTGATGTCCCGCGGGCCCCTGGATCAACTTTAGAAGCACTTATGTACTCTTGATTTTCCTTTTGAGTCTGTATTTCAGTTTCTAGTTTTAAAGTATGTTTCGAGTCTGTTTTTAGTTTCTAACTTCCTAGAAAAGTAGGATGGAGTCTTTTGTAAAAGAAAAAGTAGAAGTTTTATTAATAAAAATTTGGAAAACCCCAAAAATTATTTCTTTATTTTTGCATTTATTTCTTGAACTACGTGATGATCTGATTCACGCGGCGTCATGATACGTAGGCAATCCTAATCGGATCCGGTCATGTTTTTAAAATAATTCGAATAAAAAGAAAAAAAGAGAAAAAACAAGAAAAGAGAGAAAACAAGAGTAAGGGGGAAAAATGATGACAAAGTTCAAAAGAGAGCAAAGTTGAAAAGCGCCAAAAGAAAGAAAGTTGGAGAGTTAAATGAAAGCCGGGATGAAACACGCAACCGTTGCAAAACATGTAGAAACACGTTTAACTGTATAGGTGCATCACACCCCAATGTGTGATTCCCTATGTGTTAATTGTCTCACACTAACCGGTTCGCTGTGTTTGCTATTGAGTAGGTTTTATATTAAGGTGGTTGGTTTTGTGGTAATCTGGCTTCACATCCCTACTTCAGAAGATCAAAAGGAAGTGTTGAAATGTCATCTGAGGGTCATCTACCAACAGTTTCTATCCTAGAGGATAGCCCGATCTCGGCCATCCCAACTTCAGAGTCAACTGCTGCTGAGGAAAATAGGTTTCTGCGTCTCCGCATGTTGGAAATGTGGGACGCCTGGTCCAATGGAAGTGAGCCACCAAGTACGATACCTGGTTTCCCCGAGCTACTTCCCAGGGCGAGTGGAACTTCCAACGTCCCTATAAACTACCCAAACACTCCACTTGGATATCCTACCATCTGAACCCACTTTGCCGGAACACCTTCTGAGGTTCACCCCCAGGTGTTGATTTCAGGTGTGACCTCCAACATATTCACTGCGCCACCTTCTTCAGCCACCACACAACCCACTTTGCCAAGGCCAAACTTTGACCCATCATCCTTCACTTTTCAAGTAGCATCCTTCCCACCAGAAACGGCCTAGTTCACTACCAATTCCTACCCCCAACAGCCCCGGTATGAGTTTACCGCAGGACAGGAGAAAACTATAAAGAACCCCGAGCAGGAAGAAATCACTCGGAAGATGAGGAGCATGGAACAGAGCCTTAAGAATATACAAGGCT
>NW_017681499.1:10545-11213 GCF_001879085.1 Nicotiana attenuata
TTGGTTTTAGGCAGCCTACATATCCCGGGTATAGGGAATCAGGTCACGTGTAGTTCAAGTGAAAGAGAGTGATGGAGTATTCTTAGAGGGAGAGTCGAGTGAAGTTTCGTCGAGGTTCCGATTCGCGGTTCTTACTATTACATCAAAATGAAAAAAAAATTACATACTCTTGAAATCTAAGAGTTACAAAATTCCTATCTAAATGATATCCGTAGTCTTGCCTTGATTCTTGACTTGCTTCTCCCATTAACTTTAGACTGAAACTTGATGCTTTCGATGCAACAGACTATGAAATATTCTCGCAGGCTTGTTTCTTGATCAGATGATGGGAAGAAAGATCTTGACCATATGTCTCTGCATGCATTACGCCAAAGCTGGTTGCAGCTGGTATTGAGATAAAACGTTTCACTTTCTCTGGAAAGAACTGAAATCTTATTTTTGCACATCAAATTCGTGCTTTGCAGAAAAACCTACAAGCCAACACAAACGAACAAAACGAACAAAAATTTTCTGCCCCAGTTTGCACTAGGAAATTTTTGTGAGTTATTGAAAACACATGAAACTATCTTTGCTATTGCTGAATAAAGAATTAAAAAAATGCGTTTTGAAATAATTGGGGATGGTGTACCCTGTGTTAACAAGAAGGAAGGCAACCAGGGGATGTGGTA
>NW_017681500.1:0-4712 GCF_001879085.1 Nicotiana attenuata
TTCGCGTACAGATTCACGCGTTCGCGAAGGGCAGTCCTTGGGCCTTCAAATTCTTCTTCTTCGCGTTCGCGGACGCATTGTCGCGTTCGCGATGAGTAACTGAACACCTTCACTTTTCCTTCTTCACGAACGCGATGCTTCTTCCGCGTTCGCGATGACCAATTTTCTGGGCAGACAGATTAAATTCCAATTTCGAGGGTTTCACCATTGTTATCACATTTTTGACTTCTAGAGCTCGGTTCTTGACGATTTTTAAGGGATTTTCACCTGGGCGACATGGGTAAGTGCTTCTCACTCGATTTAGACCAATTTCCATGAATCTCCTCTTAATTTCCTCCTTTAATTTCAGATTTTTAATGAAAAATGGGTAGAATTTCATAGACCGAATTATTGAGTTTTGAGGGGGTGTTTGACCTCCGATTTGGGAGATTTTTATATGGTTAGACTCGTGAGAGGACGAGGGTTCTGAAAATGTAAAAATTATCCGATTCCGAGGCGTTGTCTTGAGGGGCGTTTTGGTCATTTTGCCTAATTTCACGCTTTAGCTTTGAATTAAATAGTATAATCAATTGCTTGAGATGTTATTTACAATGTGTGATTTAATTGAATAGATTTGGGCCATTTGGAGTCGAGTACTCGTGGAAAGAACGTGGTTGCTAGTTGATTTTAGCCGGTTCGAGGTAAGTATCTTGCCTAACCTTGTGTGGGGGACTTCCCCTTAGGATTTGAGTCTTCCTTGTTGATTGTATTCCTTGTACGCGAGGTGACGAGTGCGTGCTCGGATTTATTTGTGGAAAATTGCCCCTTTTAGGCTCTTAGATCCTTGTAATCACCGAGTATGAAGTTGTTCTTGATATGATTGAGTTTTCTGTTATTAGTTTCACCTCTACATCACTTACTTGGAATTTATCTGCCCTTTTTGGTTATTCTTGTTGCCTAATTGAATTTTACTTGTTTAACAGTAGACAATTACCCTTCTGTAATCACATTAGCATTCCTAACTGCTTGTCTTTATCTGGAAAGCATTATTCTACCTATCGCGTGATTAATTGGTCTTAATTGGAAAGAAGTTAGATATCCCATGTTTAGTTGAAATTTTCCTTAATTGTAATTATTTGATTCATGTTAACTTCCTTGTTGTTGAACTTAGTGTTATGGAATCGTTGTTTCATATTATTTCTCCCTTGTTGAGTTGTTCTTATTGCGCGTAGTATTTCTCTGTCATAGTTATTCCTTGTGAGTTAGTTGTACCATCTTTTGGTGAACGGAATTTCTTAAGTTGATCCTCTTGCTTTGTTCCTGCATATATTGTCATTTGTTGTGTTGCATTGATATCGTGATGCACGAGGTTTTTGCCGTGCGATTGTTGATATTGTGATGCACGAGGTTTCTGCCGTGCGGTTGTTGATATTGTGATGCACGAGGTTTCTGCCGTGCGATTGTTGATACTGTGATGCACGAGGTTTCTGCCGTGCGACTGTTGGTACTGTGATGCATGAGGTCTCTGGCGTGCAGTTGTTGTTGAAGGGTTGCACGAGGTCTTTGCCGTGCTATTGTTGCTATCGATGTGTTGCACATGCGGCGTAATAAGGCGGGATATGTTATATTCTTATATGTGAGTTGCGCATAGGGCGGAATAAGGTGGGAACATTGTGATGCGCGTGTGGCGAAATAAGGTGGTGCTTATTATATTATTCTTTGCACACATGGCGAAATAAGGTGGGCTATGTCAGGGGTTGATTGTAGAGAATTGTGACGGCCTGTGGAGGCATTCCTATTTGTTTAATAATGTGATTGTGGGTTGCTTACCTGTATGAGCTTTACCGTTTGGTAGTTGTGAGGAAACATCGTACGTGCGGTCCGTTCTCCTTTTTCATGTTGCTAGTTGGTAAATATTCTTGTTAAAAGCACTTGCACAAGCATACACGTAATTGGACATCCCCATTAGAAGTGAATTCCTTCCGATCCTACTAAGGGTGGAGATACGCCTTTGTTATCCATTATATATGTGAGAGTGGCCCTAATTGGCCAGTTAGTTGTCAGTATGAATGTGAGATTGATGAGGCACAGGGTGTCAAGTGATAGATTTCAGATGCAGGGTTTTTCGTGAGTTGTGGTTTGTCCGAGATTTTGATAAAATTGTGGAAGGAGTTGAATAAGACCTTATGTGATCATCATTGTAGGATATGAGTTATTGACTTGTTTTCCCCTTGTTGTGTTGTGACCTTAGGATTTGGATTAAGATTCTGCCGTCATTTCGTATCATTATTTATTATAGTCTTGTTGTTACTTGTTGCCCTTTTTCCCTTATCGTGAATTGTAGCACTTGTAGTCATTCATGCAGTCTTTACCTGTTATATATATCATTTCCATTATTTCTATGATTATACTGTTTATTTGACCGGTAGGTGCCTTGACTGTTCCTCGTCACTACTCCACCGATGTTAGTCTTGATACTTACTGGGCACCGCCGTGGTGTGCTCATGCTACTCTTCTGCACATTTTTGTTGTGCAGATACAAGTACTCCCACTCAGTTCTGTCAGCCTTGGAAGGAGGCGTATCGGTAGAGACTTCGAGGTATATCTGCTACGTCCGCAGACCGAGGAGTCCCTTTCCAGCTTTCTGTAATAAGTATAGCTCTTTCAGTATTTCTCCCTTATATAGATATTCTTGAGTCAGAGCCTCTTATGTATCCCTTAGCTTGTGATTTGTGAGTTTCCGGGTTTTGGGAATGTTGTCAGCTTCGAGAATTGTTGTGGTATGTGCTGAGCGGCACCTTAAACACCATTTTATTTTTCTAGTTCAGTTTTATTTACTTTCTTCTGCAATTATGGTTTATCTTCCTCATTGTTAGGCTTACCTAGTCGTAAGGACTAGGTGTCGTCACGACATGTTCACGGAGGGCGGACTGGGGTCGTGACGTAGTATGTTCGTATGCGGTCCCGAGGAGCTCGGGTGAGTTTCAGATAGGTTTGGGCTGCGTTGTGCTCGTTTTTCTTATGCTTCGACGTCGTTTCTTCAAGCATAAATGATATCATATTGAACAAATGAGCTCCGAAGCATTAGATCCGTATCGTAATTACGGACCCTTAGTAAAAAGAATCGTCGAATTTGGACATCGTATGAGGATTTTATGGCCATTTTACCAAGGTTGCCCAGATTTTCAGGTTAATGACGAAATTGCCCCTGACGGCGTATTGAAAACCTGCACTATTTGCAAATCTTAAAACCTACATATCTCCTTCATTATAAGGTCAAATTGAGTGATTCAAAAGTCTAAATTCATTAGAATTTCACAAGGAATCTATTAGGAGCAGTAAAACGCGTGAACAGTATACCTATAATGAGCAGGTCGAGTTTTCTTCCAATTTTTGAACGGGAAGAAGCTTCTGAGGCGATTTTTAAGAGAGAAAATCAGTGGGTATCACAGAGGTAAGTGATTTAATTATTAAAACTCATTTATGGATGATTATAAACCATAATCCCAGCCTTTAATTCATGAAAAACAGTAGAAAAATAGGATTTTGGGGCCTGAGATTATGAGACCTTTAGGGGTCGATTTGAGGGGTCAAACGGACTCCGATTTTGGTGTTCTTTATATGTACGGAATCGGGAGAAGATGAAGAACAATTTTCTGTAAAAAATTTCTGAGTTTCGAGAAGTAGGCCCGGGGCTCGGGTTTTGTCAATTTCGGGATTATTGATGTTTTTCGATTATTTTCGATTGGGTATTGATCCTATAGCATAATGTGACGTATTCGTTGTGGTTTTGGTCAGATTCGACGTGCGAGGAGGTCGATTTGAGAGGCAAGGGCATAGCGAGCTAGGATTTTGGCCGGTCTTGAGGTGAGTAATAGATGTAAATGCTGTTCTGAGGGTTTTGAAACCCCGTGTTTGCACTATCGTAGTGTCTATATTGAGGTGACTTGCACGCCGGGTAGCGAGCGTGGGGTAGAGCACCGTTGGGGATTGTGACTTGGTCCGTCCCGGTAGATGAATATACTGCGTATTTGACTGAAATTTACTTATTATTATTTTAATTGAGCTGATTGTTATATTTGGGCTTCGTGCCAATTGATTAAATCCTTCAGGGATTGTTGTTACTGGTTTCTTACCATTTTCTACATATCATTGAACTCAATCCTAGACTTAATCTGTTTTTGCAAACTTAAGCCTACTTTTCTCAAATTAGAAACTTAATTAATATTTTTAAATAAAGTTTGGGCTGAATATTTCTATATTAATGTGCCCGAGAGGCTTATGTGATTTTGGACTGAGTATGGGATCGGGCTGCGCGCCGCATCGGTATGAAATTGATATTGATATGAGGCCGAGGGCCTAGTTGATGCCACGATATGGCTTATTATTGCGCTTGGGCCGTAAGGGGCCCCTCCCGGAGTCTGCACACCCCAGTGAGCGTCGTCGACGATAAATAAATGGAGCGGGCTGCACGCCGCAACGGGTACTGGAGAGTACCGGTCTATGTGTTGCATTGCATATTTGATTGTCATTTAATTATTTATCTGTTGTGGGATTTTCCATAATTGTTTTCACTAATTTTACTGATTTTATACTACTGGGTTCAAGTTGCTGTATTTATAGAATTACTTTGTGCCTATTCAGAATTTCTTATTCTCAGCCTTTATTTATGTTTATTACTCACTAGGTCGGAGTACTCACATTACTCCATGCACCTTGCATGCAGATCCAGG
>NW_017681500.1:5269-11212 GCF_001879085.1 Nicotiana attenuata
GAGTTTACGGTTGGGAGGAGTCCTGGATTTGGGCTGGTGGTGGAAGGTAGTTGGGATTGGCGGGATAGGCTGGTGGTGGGTGTCCCTTCGACCATGCCTGGTACATTTCAGCCATCTGCTGTTTCAGCTTGTACACTTCCTCTCTCATTGCAGTAACATCTACCGGCTCTTCTTCTCTGGACGGGTCAACAATACTCGCTTCCAGATCCTGATTGGTCATCTTTGCTTTATCTTTGGACCGAGTGTTGTAAGGATGAGTTGCCAGAATGCCAGTCAGCTCACCCACTTACACCTGAAGTTCTCATCAACAACAATTTTGTTAGCGTTTAGGGCATTAACAACTAGATAATTGCACATTGATGGATGCTCCTATACAGCTATCTGTTCCTATTATGTTTTGTTTAGTTACGTGCGTCATCCCGGCTTTCCTTTCTATCATGCCTTTGCCCTCGTTCCTCCTTTGTGTTTCTATTTCTCTTAGTTTCTTCTTTTTTCCGTTTTTCTTTTGTTTTCTCTATCGCTTTCTCCCCCTTTATCTCCCCCTCTTATTTTCTGTTTTCCTCTTTCCTTATTCTTTATTAGTGGTTACGGTCGAATTCTATATAGATTGCCTACGTATCACGACCCCGCGTGAATCAGACCAGGCGTAGTTCGTGCAGAATAAATGGGATAAAATATTTTGGGGTTTTGATAACAGATTTGTCTATTACAAGAACTCAACAACAACTGACAAATTCGAAAGCAGTAGCGAGCTACAGACTCTACCATCCCCGTTTCCCTTAAAAGGAAATACAGACTCAGCCCACTGACTAAAAAGACGGAAATACGGACTCCAACACAAAAGGAAATACAGACTCGAATGACCAACTCTAATAGGAAAGAAAATACGGACTCAACGGAGCATCATGAATACATTAAAGCTCCCGGTGCCCGCGGGACGTCGTTTGGTCTTGCTGCAGGCCTGTACGCAAGTTCCCCCTGAAGTCTGTCCAAGTCATTCATTATCTGCTTCACGAACGCCAATATTGATGCCAAGAAGGTGGTGCGGGTCATGTCTTCGCACAGCTGGCATTTTCTGGTGATGGAATGAGCAATGGATAAAATTCTCTCTCGGATTCTCCCCTTCTCTTGCAACAACCGCCCTATCTGTCGGGCCCTGGCCTCCAAAGTCTGCTCAAACACCTGGCCTTGTTCTCTGAGCTGTTGTAAGTCCATCTCCAACTGTGCTAATGCCATGTAACACTGTTCTCTCTCGACTTTGAAATCCTTTGCCTGTTTGATCATTTGGCTTTCTACGGCGGTGACCTTTTCCTTTAATCTTATGATCTTATTGTCATATTTTCCTTTTAATTGTTTAACCATGCGAGCCCGTTCCTCTGCATTTTTATCCAATTGTCTCCGGACCGCAGCCAATTCCTTTTCAGTCTTTTGTAACTCATCCTCGAAATCACGTGCCTTCCTGGTAAGGTTGTAGATGAGTGTTTCGTCCTTTCTACTCCTACCTGGGTTGTCAATTGCTATTTTCATTTTCCGGATCTGAGTTTTGAGAATTTCATTTTCTTGGATCAATCCTTTTTTCTCACCTTCGGCTTCCTGAGCTTGAAGATCATTGTTGAATTCCATATTTCTCAGTTTTTCTTTCAGAGCATGGATCTCAGCTTGATACGCCTTTTCCTTTTCTCCCCATGCTATTCTTTCTTGGATTTTATCATCAAAGGCTTGTACATGAGGTCTCTTGGCAGGTCTCCTGGATTCGGGTTCTGGCTCGGTGTCCACATAGGACCTCTTTTCAAACCAAGCAGCATAGTTTGGATCTACTTCTCCTTTTGAGATATCTGGTACATGGGTGCCATTTTTTAGATACCGGCAGCTATTCCAATCCTGTTGAACCAAAGCCTCAGGCAATGCAGCTTCCGGATGCAACTCTATGACCTGAGTACTCAGATCTTCGTCTGCGGGTACAATCTGATATCGTCCCAGTTGCCTCAAGACCCTCTGCGGGGCGTATGGTTGAATACTTCTTACGCCCATTATTCTCAAGTATCCGTTGGTTGCAGTCATGTATATAGCCTCCGTCTTCGAGAGCCATCCTATGGACCACTCAATTCGACTTGCTTTGAGAGCTTTCAAATGGGACACCCATGCTTCAAATCCTTCCGGCACATTGTAGTCTTTGACCCTTTCTTCGTAACTGGCGATGAAGTTATTTGGACTCGATCCATAGCTCATGAATCTGGGGTGGTGGCGAAGATGCTCAATCATCCACATTTGTAGGAGGATATTACAACCTTCGAAAAAGTGGGCCCCGGCTTTGCACGAAGTCAAGGCACGATAAATATCCGCCAATATCAACGGGACAAGTGTATGATCTTTCATGGTAGTGAGAATTTGTGCAATTCTAGCCATACGAATATCCACTGTTCCCTTATTGTTTGGAAAGACCATTATCCCCAAAAATGCCACGATAAATGCAAACCGGCGATGAAGCTGCCAAAGACCCTTATTTTGTTTGTTGCACAACCCCTTTTCATGTGCTTCAAAACCAGAAGAGTGTCCAAACCTAAAGTACAAAAAGTGGAAAGCACAACACCCTTCGCTTACACGGTTCTTGCTTGTCTGTTTACTGATATTCAGGAGGTCAAAAAACTTGTGCACCGACGGAGCCCTGGGAAATATGAGTTGTTGCTTCCTCAAATCTCGTCCAAACTCGACGTACCCGGCTATCTCCTCCAAAGTAGGGGTAATCTCAAAGTCTGAGAAGCGAAACACATTACGAGCAGGGTCCCAGAAAGTTATCATGGCCTTGATCAGATCGTCTCGTGGTTTGACCTCCCAAACGTCTATAAGAGCGCCTAATTGTTGTAAGAGCGCCTAATTGTTGTCTTACCCATTTCTGACCTTCCTGATCCAAATCATTCCACCACATGCGCAAGTGTACCCGAGCCTGCTCCCTGACCACTTCCGGTGGATCCTGGATAATATTCATTTTGTTCCTGTAGAAAGGCTGGGTTAGGGTTGACTCTAATGGACCTTTTGAAAGAAAGTTTTCTAGTAAAAGACTATGATCCCTTCTTTGATATGCCAATTTTAGCCACAAGGCTAGTTTTGCAAATATGGCCCCTTCATAATTCTATGCGAACTTTGAGGCCGGGGAAGGCTTATTTTGAAACACCTCTCAACTTCGCCCATTTGATTACGAGGATAGCGCCTCGACAATAAGAAAAATATTCTAAGGCTGTCCCGGTAAGAATGGCTCACAACATCATCGACACTGAATTGACTTATTTTGACTGACTGCATTTATTTGACTCCCTCGCTTTTTTTCTCTTTTTTTTTTCAAAATAAGGCCGGCCCTTATGTAGGTTGCCTACGTATCCCATGTCCGATGGGAATCAGACCCGCGTAGTTCGGCAGCTTTGATTTTGGTAAATAACTATTTTTGAAAAATTCGGCAAAGTTTTGGGGTATTTTCAAATATCGGGTTTTAGAGCCGGGCTTTATTTCTTCATCACTCTTGGTCTTTTTCTCTCTCTTTTTTTTTTTTTGATTTTTCCCCTCTCTTTTCTTTTTTTTGATTTTCCTAACTTTTCTTTTCTTATTTAGCCGGTCAGCATGCAAGCCAAAATAAATGAATGTTCACATAGCACACAGGATGCATCATGATGGTCTGTTATTTTGGGGTACACCTGTCCTAGACGGACCCAACCCCTGTGTTGAGTCCCCTAAGTCAAAGATGCACGTGATGCATATAAGCGCTCCTACTAGGGATCCGGCATGAGGATGTGTTTTTCTAAGTTTCAAACACCTGGGGTTTTGGTCTAGACTTGGGGTACCCGAGCGGACAACTGGGGCCGAGGAGGGGGCGACGTACCGGGAGCACTGAAGTCTGCCCGGCCTTGTCGCTTGCCCAGCCTCGCTCTATTTGGTATATTTTTCTAGAAAAAGTGGGCTACGCGAACGTATGCACCATTTTATTAAAGAAATGCAAAGGGTGGCGTAAAAAGACAATTATATACAATGCAACAATATTAAAGCGGTAAACAGATAGCAGTTGGCACAAAAGTTCACGAAATACAACAAATATCAATAAAAATAGGCCAAGTAAAAATCATGAAATAAGCTCGAATTCTTGAACCCTGAACCAGAGATTCTGGGTTCGTTCCCCAGCAGAGTCGCCAGAGCTGTCACAACTCCTTTTTCCTACTACACCCCGTAAAGGGTATAATAAAGGGAGTTATTTCCAACTTGAAGTGACAATCGAAACGGGATTCATTTTATCAAAAATTCAGAGTCGCCACTTGGGAGATTTATAGTGTCCCAAGTCACCGGTTTAGAATCCCGAATCGAGGAGATTTGACTCTGTTTAATGTCCGCGAAACACAGAAATTCGAGTAAGGAATTCTGTTAACCCGGGAGAAGGTGTTAGGCACTCCCGAGTTCCGTGGTTCTAGCACGGTCGCTTTGATCATACTTGGCTCATTAAACTATTTAATTACTGATTTTAGAACCTATATGTTTTTGCTTCCTTTACCGCTTTTTATTAGAAAATTATCTTGAGACGGGTTACGCGTACGTATACCCGCCTGTTTGGTGCGTCAAAAGATCATGTCACGCGAACGTGTCCACAATTAATAATGCTTAATTATTATTAAGAAAATTTGGGCCGAAGTTGCGCGAACGCATACTCCGGCTTTGTTTTTAGAAGTGTAGTTGTATTACGCGAACGTATACACGATCACACTTAGTATTTTAAAACGGGCCTAAAGGATATTCTACGAAATATTAGTCATTTTTAATATCTAGGTCATAAAGCTCATACGAGGGCCACAGAAAAACCAATTAATAGCCCACGAAAACCTATTTTTATTACTAGGAAAGTTTGATCGGAATTGCGTGAACGCATACTCCAAATTGATTTTAGAATTGTGATCATGTTACGCGAACGTATACACAATCACAATGATAGGGGAAAGTAGGCTCACTGAATCTTTCTCTTCACATTTCAGTGCAATGACATTGCATAGTCTGGCAAATTCATCCAAATTTAACTAACTTCAAACAAAGGAATTCATGAAATGAGCAGAACAACAAAACTGGAAGACAATATAGGCAATTTCATGGTTGAGAACAGATTTCCATTACAGAAAGGATTTATTCCTATTCTTCAAAGACCATCTGGTTCCATGTAAAAATATGAGAAGCTTATTAAGCTTATTGCACAGAGAGGTCTACTTATTGCACAGAGAGATCTGCTTATTGCACCACATAGAGTCCAAGTGGTTAGTCATTAATCATTCATTCCCATCACTTGCAAAGTATAGGTAGGACAAAGCAAAAATCTCAAAATTACGACCAAGTGGACTGGCCTTCTGAATTTAATGAGAATCACGTCTCCTTGATACCAAAACTAACTCAACTTATCAGAAGAAATGGAATTCAGCAACTAAATCTAAGAATCCAGGATAGGTATTAGTCTATAATTAGCACAAAAATCTCCAATGAACCAATTCTCATCAAGATACTTGAACAAATTGAATTGAGGTTAGGCTTAACACAACCAATGACTAGCTATATGTTGAATTTCCAAGCAGAAAACATCAAGGCTAACAATAATGGTCATCCTGGACCAACTACACATTCCCAGTACAGCTTGATGGTTTCCTGAACCATTAAACAAGCCCTGAACCTTATGGCTCATGCTGAGTACAGCAGGACGAGCATACAAAGGACTGGAATGGATCCTCAAGTTGGTGACACACTCACAGTTCGAACACAACGAACAGGGAGTAAACCAGACAATCAGTGGATACCAAGTTCCTGAACCAATGTTCTCATAATTTCAAATGTAAAACATAGCCAGAAATTAGGACAGATTCAGCAATAGAAAGGTATAACTTGAAAGCTTAAAACTTTCAGGTTTACAAAAATATCAACTCAAACACA
>NW_017681501.1:0-11212 GCF_001879085.1 Nicotiana attenuata
ATACATGTGCATGATCATAAATGTCAAGTTTCATACTCCTAAATTGGCATAAGTGGCATGTTACGGTGTATGCATGTGCAAGTGTACTATTACAATCCAAGTCAATAAGTAATATCAAAGACATCGAGTATCTCATTAGAAACAACACAATAAGTCACGTAAGGTGAACAACACACAAAAGGAAAATCACACCATCACACAAATATCATCAACATTATACCCCCCCCCCCCCAGGCCGACACATATTATCCCTGACATAGCCACCCTTATGTCTCTGTATTGACAGTATCATAATAGTCATCCGTATCGCTATGCCCAATCATTTAATACAATAGCCATTTGTATCACTCCGCCAAGACATTAACACAATAGTCACCCGCATCACTCCGCCCAGACAATATTTTAATAGCCACTCGTATCACTCCGCCCTGGCAATATATCTTAGCCACCCGTATCATGTCACACAAATAATAATAGTGAGATGCCACCCTTATGTTCTGCATAACAAAATCAATACACACAACAAATCCACAAGGGCTAATGTCACAACCTCACATTTTCCACCAGAGGATGTCGTGATAGCACCTAATCTCTAAGACTAGGTAAGCCTAACATTCACAAATACTTAACGAAATTTAAAAGTTAAGATAATAAGATAATTTGATAAACTCATAATAAACCCGAAACGAAACATCTGTAACAAACTCCCAAAATCGATGGAACTAAGTCATTGTAACGACCCGACTGGTCGTTTCTTGAGTTACCGCTCCATTTTCCCCATTTCTGCTTCTTATTGTCTTGTTCATCTGTATTATGTGTTATCGGGTTGGTTGGCTCGGGCTCGGAGAGGTTTTGGTAAGGTTTGAGACACTTAGTCTCTTTCGAGAAAGCTTAAGTTGGAAAAGTCAACCGGATGTTGACTTATGTGAAATAGGGCTCGGATTTCGATGATTCGGATAGCTTCGGGAGGTGATTTGGGACTTAGAAGTGTGATCGGAACGTGTTTTGGAGGTTCGGAGTAGATTTAGTCTTGAATTGGCGAAATTGGAATTTTGGCGTTTCCGGTTGATAGGTGAGATTTTGATATAGGGGTCGGAATGGAATTCCGGGAGTTGCAGTAGGTCCGTTGTGTCATTTGGGATGTGTGTGCAAAATTTCAGGTCATTCGGATGAGGTTTGATAGACTTTTTGATCAAAGGCGGAATTCAGAAGTTTTAGAGTTTTTACGTTTGAATTCGATGTGTTTTGGTTGTTTCGATGTTGTTTGAGGTGTTTTGAAGATTGGTATAAGTTTGGATGGTGGTATATGACTATTGGGGTCTCGGGGGTCTCGGGGTGATTTTGGATGGTTGTCGGAAAGTTACGAGTTGGGAGTTTGCAGCTGAAGTTCTAGGACTGTTGTCATAACCGCATCTGTGGTTGAGAGGCTGCAGGTGCGACCCTCGCAGGTGCGACCCTCGCAGATGCGGAAAGCAAGTCGCAGAACCGGAATGGACCATGGGGATCTGGAACCGCAGAAGGGGCTAGGTGAGCGCACCTGCGATAGCGCAGGTGCGGGTGTCTTATCGCAGATGCGAAACTGGGATTCTTAAGTGAAAACCGCAGAAGCGGTTGGTGAACCGCAGAAGCGTGATTTGGACCGCAAGTGCGAAAAACCTGGGCTAGAAGGTATAAAAGATTTCCTTTGCGATTTTTGAGTTATTCTTCGGGTTTTGCATGCGGGTTTAATCTTGGGGGAGCTATTTGAAGAGGGATTTCATAGAGGTAAGGTTTTTGGACCCTAAACTTTTCCTATAGTGTTATTTCACTGATTTGGCTTGGAAATTAATGGAAATTAAGGGTTAAAAATTGGGAAATTAGGGCTTGAGATTGGATACCTTTGAGCAAGGGTTTGAGGGGTCATTTGTGGTCAGATTTTAATACTTTTGATATGTATGAACTCGTGGGGAGATAAAGAGTCTATTGATGTAAATTTTAGCGAATTCCGAGACGTGGTCCCGGGGTCGGGTCGGACCAATTTCGGGATTTTTGGTATAATTTGAATATTTTTGCATGGGCTTCGTTCCCTTAGCTTATTCTAATGTTATGATTCTGATTTTGGGTAGATTCGACGCGAGTTGAGGCCGAGGCGAGAGGCAAAGGTGTCGCGGAGTAGTATTTCATCCGGTTTGAGGTAAGTAACCATTGTAAATCTGGAACTGAGGGTATAAACCCCGGTATTTCGTATTGTTTTGATGAATGAGGTGACGCACTCTTCCTTTTATAATGATTTCACTCTTCCTTTTATAATGATCCTCTGTTGAAAACTGCTAAGTAAATGATTTCAAAGTATTTCAATTTAAACTGATGTTTTACGAAGTAACTTGCTTTTAAACTGTTGAGTTTGACTTGATATTTTATTGTATACTCTTATATATGATTTTTAACTGCTCGTCACTGTACTCAGACCTTATTTACTTTAGTTACTTACTGAGTTGGCGTACTCACGTTACTCCCTGCACCTTGTGTGCAGATTCAGGTGCCCGAGCGACAGAGTGAGGGTTCCTAGTATTTTTGGAACTTATTGGAGAATGCAAGGTAGCTGCACGACGTCCGCAACCCTGCTTTCCTCCTTCCTATC
The DNA here is from genome assembly GCF_001879085.1 of Nicotiana attenuata. Taxonomy (NCBI): domain Eukaryota; kingdom Viridiplantae; phylum Streptophyta; class Magnoliopsida; order Solanales; family Solanaceae; genus Nicotiana; species Nicotiana attenuata. Next base: position 2,621 of record NW_017681501.1, read on the forward strand.
CTTGTTTTCCGCATTTTTAGACTTATCATGTATTAGACAGTCAGATTGGTTGTATTTAGAGGCTCTAGACTTGTGACACCAGATGGTTGGGCTGTGTTTAGTTTGTTGTTAAACTGTCTTTCCCGCCGCCCGCACACCTGATCAGGTTGTTTAGGGGTTGCAGACACCGAAGGCACCACTAGCCCAGCCGGTGGCTGCTGCTCAGGGTTATGTAGCTCCAGTTATGCCAGAGGACGAGCATCGTAGATTGGAGAGGTTTGGCAGACTCCAGCCACCTACTTTTAGTGGTGTAGAGGGCGAGGATGCCCAGGATTTCTTGGATAGATGTCAGAGGATTCTTCGCACTGCGGGTATTTTAGAGACCAGTGGGGTCGCATTCACGACTTTTCAGTTTACGGGAGCTGCCTCCACTTGGTGGGAGGCTTATGAGAGGCGTAGGCCTGTTGGTGTGGCGCCCCTTACTTGGCAGCAGTTCTCCGCTCTCTTTTTGGAGAAATATGTGCCACAGTCCCGCAGGGAAGATCTGCGTAGGCAGTTCGAGCAGTTGCGACATGGGGATGTGACTGTTACACAGTACGAGATGAGGTTCTCCGAGTTAGCTCGCCATGCTATCTGGTTGGTTCACATAGATTGAGAGAGGATCGGGAGGTTCATTGATCGCCTCACATATCAACTTCAGATTCTCATGACTAGGGAGAGGGTGTCAGGTGCTACTTTTGAGGAGGTTGTTGACATCGCCCGCGAGATCGAGTCAGTTCGTCGCCAGGAGCGATATGAGAGGGAGGCCAAGAAGCCTCGGGGATCTGGTAGCTATGGTGGTGCTCCTTCGAAGGGTCAGTTTCAGCACGGCAGAGGCCGTCCATACAGGCAGGCTCAGTCAGCTCGCCCAGGTTATCGTGAGGCATCGTCGGGTCATGGGTCTCACAGTTCTCATCAGGGACATTCATCACTTAGTGCCCTTCCAGCCCATTGTTCATCCCGTGCTCCATCAGTTCAGGGCTCTTCTATGCCAGGTGTATCTGCTAGTCATCCCGGGGCTAGGGGTTCCTTTCAGCCCTCATCTCTAGCACCGGGAAGTTGTTATGAGTGTGGAGAGTTTGGGCATATGAGGAGGCAGTGTCCTCGTCTTCTTGAGGGTCCGTCTCAGCAGAGGGGTCAGCCCTCGACTTCAGCTCCAGTCACTTCACCACCCGCTCAGGCAGCTAGGGGTGGGGGTCAGTCAGCCAGGGGTCGCCCCAGAAGGGGAGGTCGATCAGGTGGTGGTCAGGCCCGTTTCTATGCACTTCCAGCTAGACCTGATGGTTTTGCTTCAGATACGATGATTACAGGTATTATCTCAGTCTGCTGCAGAGATGCCTCTGTGTTATTTGATCCTGTCTCTAAATTCTCTTATGTCTCATCTTATTTTGCCCATTATTTGGATACGCCCTGCGAGTCTCTCGTTTCTTCTGTTCATATCTCTACTCCGGTGGGCGATACTGTTGTGATAGACTGTGTATACCGGTCATGTGTTGTGTCTATTGGGGGTTTGGAGATCCGAGTGGATCTTCTGTTGTTATGTATGGTAGACTTCGATGTGATATTGGGCATGGATTGGTTATCTCCGTGCCGGGCTATTCTGGACTGTCATGCCAAGACGGTGACGTTATCTATGCTGGGTGTGCCACGGATTGAGTGGCGAGGTCTGTCTGATTATGTTCCTAGCAGGGTAATCTCATTCTTGAAGGCCCAGCGTATGGTTGGGAAGGGTTGTCTTTCATACTTAGCATTTGTGAGGGATGTCAGTGCAGAGACTCCCAGCATTGATTCTGTTCCAGTTGTGAGAGATTTTCCAGATGTGTTTCCTGCAGACCTGCCGGGCATGCCACCGGACAGGGATATCGATTTTGGTATTGATCTGGTGCCGGGCACTCAGCCCATTTCTATTCCACCGTACCGTATGGCGCCAGCGGAGTTGAAGGAGTTAAAGGAGAAGCTTCAGGAACTCCTCGATAAGGGGTTTATTCGGCCTAGTATGTCGCCTTGGGGTGCGCCTGTCCTATTTGTGAAGAAGAAGGATGGCACGATGAGGATGTGCATTGATTACAGGCAGTTGAATAAGGTTACAATTAAGAACAAGTATCCCCTACCTCGCATTGATGATTTGTTTGACCATCTTCAGGGAGCGAGAGTATTCTCCAAGATTGATCTCCATTCAGGTTATCACCGGCTGAAGATCAGGGACTCAGATATTCTCAAGACAGCTTTTAGGATTCGTTATGGTCACTATGAGATCCCGGTGATGTCTTTTGGGCTGACCAATGCCCCAGCAGCGTTCATGCATTTGATGAACAGCGTGTTTCGGCCTTATCTCGACTCATTTGTCATAGTTTTCATTGATGATATTCTGGTGTATTCGCGTAATCAGGAGGAGCACGCGGAGCATTTGAGAGTTGTGTTGCAGAGATTGAGCGAGGAGAAGCTTTATGCAAAGTTCTCCAAGTGTGAGTTTTGGCTCAGTTCAATGGCTTTCTTGGGGCACGTGGTGTCCAGTAAGGGTATTCAGGTTGATCCAAAGAAGATAGAGGCAGTTCAGAGCTGGCCCAGACCGTCCTCAGCTACAGATATTCGCAGTTTTCTTGGTTTGGCAGGTTATTACCGCCGGTTTGTTCAGGGATTTTTATCTATCGCATCGCCCTTGACCAAGTTGACTCAGAAGGGTGCTCCATTTATGTGGTCCGATGAGTGTGAAGAGAGCTTTCAGAAGCTCAAGACTGCCTTGACCACAGCTCCAGTATTAGTGTTGCCATCAGCTTCAGGTTCTTATACCGTGTATTGTGATGCTTTGAGAGTTGGTATTGGGTATGTGTTGATGCAGGAGGGTAGAGTTATTGCTTATGCTTCTTGTCAGTTGAAGCCCCATGAGAAGAACTACCCTGTTCATAATTTGGAGTTGGCTGCCATTATTCACGCGTTGAAGATTTGGAGGCATTACTTGTATGGTTGTCTTGTGAGGTTTTACCGATCATCGTAGCCTCCAGCACTTGTTCAAGCAGAGGGATCTCAATTTGAGGCAGCGGAGATGGTTGGAATTGCTAAAGGATTATGATATTATTATCTTGTACCATTCGGGGAAGGCCAATGTGGTGGCCGATGCGTTGAGCCGAAAGGCAGTGAGTATGGGGAGTTTGGCATATATTCCAGTTGGGGAGAGACCTCTTGTAGTGGATGTTCAGGCCTTGGCCAATCGGTTCGTGAGGTTGGATATCTCGGAGCCCAGTCGGGTATTGGCTTGTGTGATTTCTCGGCCTTCCTTATTTGATCGCATCAGAGAGCGCCAGTATGATGATCCTCATTTGCTTGTCCTTAGGGACAGAATTCAGCACGATGATGCCAGAGATGTGACCATTGATGATGATGGGTGTTGAGGATGCAGGGCCGGATATGTGTGCCAAATGTAGATGGGCTTCGGGAGTTGATTCTGGAGGAGGCCCATAGCTCGCGGTACTCCATTCATCCGGGTGCCGCGAAGATGTATCAGGATCTGAGACAGCACTACTGGTGGCGGAGAATGAAAAAGGACATTGTGGGATTTGTAGCTCGATGTCTCAATTGTCAGCAGGTGAAATATGAGCATCAAAGACCGGGTGGCTTGCTTCAGCGGATGGATATTCCAAAGTGGAAGTGGGAGCGGATCACCATGGACTTTGTAGTTGGGCTTCCACGGACTTTGAAGAAGTTCGATGCTATTTGGGTGATTGTGGATCGGCTGACCAAGTCCGCGCACTTCATTCCTGTGTGTACTACTTATTCTTCAGAGCGGTTGGCAGAGATCTATATCCGGGAGATTGTTCGTTTGCATCGTGTCCCGGTTTCCATCATTTCAGATAGGGGCACTCAGTTTACTTCACAGTTTTGGAGTTCTGTACAACGAGAGTTAGGTACTCAAGTTGAGTTGAGCACTGCTTTTCACCCTCAGACGGACGGGCAGCCCGAGCGCACTATTCAGAAATTGGAGGACATGTTGCGCGCTTGTGTCATTGATTTTGGAGGGTCATGGATCAGTTTCTACCGCTCGCAGAGTTTGCTTATAACAACAGTTACCAGTCGAGTATTCAGATGGCTCCATATGAGGCTTTGTATGGGAGGCGGTGTAGATCTCCAGTTGGTTGGTTTGAGCCTGGTGAGGCTAGACTATTGGGTACAGACTTGGTGCAGGATGCTTTAGACAAGGTGAAGGTGATTCAGGAGAGGCTTCGTACAGCGCAGTCGAGACGAAAGAGTTAGGCTGACAGGAAGGTTCGGTATGTGTCCTACATGGTTGGTGAGAAGGTTCTGTTGAAGGTTTCACCCATTGAGGGTGTTATGAGATTTGGGAAGAAAGGTAAATTGAGTCCTCGGTTCATTGGGCCTTTTGAGGTGCATCGGAGGATTGGGGAGGTGGCTTATGAGCTTGCATTGCCACCCAGCCTATCGAGTGTGCATCCGGTATTTCATGTTTCTATGCTCCGGAAGTATATTGGGGATCCATCTCATGTTTTGGACTTCAGCACGGTTCAGTTAGATGATGATTTGACGTATGATGTGGAGCCAGTAGCTATTTTAGAGCGGCATGTTCGAAAGTTGAGGTCAAAGGGTATAGCTTCAGTGAAAGTGCAGTGGAGAGGTCGGCCCGTGGAGGAGGCTACCTGGGAGACCTAGCGGGAGATGCGGAGCAGATATCCTCACCTATTCGAGGCTTCAGGTATGTTTCTTGACTCGTTCGAGGACGAACGTTTGTTTAAGAGGGGGAGGATGTAACGACCCGGCCGGTCGTTTCATGAGTTACCGCTCTGTTTTCCCCATTTCTGTTTCTTATTGTCTTGGTCAGCTGTATTATGTGTTATCGGGTTGGTTGGCTCGGGTTTGGAGAGATTTTGGTAAGGTTTGAGACATTTAGTCTCTTTCGAGAAAGCTTAAGTTGGAAAAGTCAACCGGATATTGACTTATGTGAAATAGGTCTCGGATGTAAATTCTGATGATTCGGATAGCTTCGGGAGGTGATTTGGGACTTAGGAGTGTGATCAGAACATGTTTTGGAGGTCCGGAGTAGATTTAGGCTTGAATTGGCGAAATTGGAATTTTGGCGTTTTCCGGTTGATAGGTGAGATTTTGATATAGGGGTCGGAATGGAATTTCGGGAGTTGCAGTAGGTCCGTTGTGTCATTTAGGATGTGTGTGCAAAATTTCAAGTCATTCGGACGAGGTTTAATAGACTATTTTATCAAAGGCGGAATTCGGAAGTTTTAGAGTTCTTAGGCTTGAATCCGATGTGTTTTGGTTGTTTCGATGTTGTTTGAGGTGTTTTGAAGACTGGTATAAGTTTGGATGGTGGTATATGACTTGTTTGCACTTTTGGTTGGGGTCCCGGGGGCCTCGGGGTGATTTTGGATGGTTGTCGGAAAGTTAAGAGTTGGGAGTTTGCAGCTGAAGTTATAGGACTGCTGTCATAACTGCATCTGCGGTTGAGAGGCCGCAGGTGCGACCCTCGCAGATGCGGAAAGCAAGTCGCAGAAGCGGAATGGACCATGGGGAGCTGGAACCGCAGAAGCGGCTAGGTGAGCGCACCTGCAATAGCGCAGGTGCGGGTGTCTTATCGCAGATGCGGAACTGGGATTCTTAAGTGAAAACCGCAGAAGCGGTACCGTAGGAGTGTGATTTGGACCGCAGGTGCGAAAAACCTGGGCCAGAAGGTATAAAAGATTTACTTCACGATTTTTGAGTTATTCTTCACCATTTGCATGCGGGTTTGAGCTTGGGGGAGCTATTTGAAGAGGGATTTCAAGGGGATTTCATAGAGGTAAGGTTTTTGGACCCTAAACTCGTTTCTATGGTGTAATTTCACTGATTTGGCTTGGAAATTAATGGAAATTCAGGGTTAAAAATTGGGAAATTAGGGCTTGAGATTGGAGACCTTTGAGCAAGGGTTTGAGGGGTCATTTGTGGGCGGATTTTAATACTTTTGATATGTATGAACTCGTGGGGAGATAAGGAGTCTATTGATGTAAATTTTAGCGAATTCCGAGACATGGGCCCGGGGGTCGGGTCGGACCAAATTCGGGATTTCTGGTATAATTTGATTATTTTCGCATGGGCTTCGTTCCCTTAGCTTATTCTAATGTTATGATTCTGATTTTGGGTAGATTCGACGCGAGTTGAGGCCGAGGCGAGAGGCAAAGGCGTTGCGGAGTAGTATTTCATCCGGTTTGAGGTAAGTAACCATTGTAAATCTGGAACTGAGGGTATAAACCCCGGTATTTCGTATTGTTTTGATGAATGAGGTGACGCACATGCTAGGTGACGAGCGTGTGGGCGTGCACCGGTAAGGATTGTGACTTGGTCCGTCCCATAGCGACTATTAAGCCGCGTACTTGATTTGAAATCTTATGATATCACGTATTTGAGAGATTGATACTATATTATGGGCTGTACGCCATGTTGGGGCCTTGTGCCGACCTGTTGAGACCCTTAGGGGCATTTTTGCTGTTTTCCTCACTCTATTTGTTTGAAAGCATATCCTCAGTCATGTTTTACCTGTTTATTATATAAAACCTGGTTTTTATCACTCTACTTCTTAAATGTGAAAAAACTGTTTGGGCTGAGCATCCCTGATTTCCACTGTTATGCCCGAGTGGCTGTAAGGTTAATGACTGAGAGAGGTTGAGGACCTAATATATATATTATGGATCGGGTTGCATGCCGCAGCAATATTATATGTATATGTTATGGATCGGGCTGCATGCCGCAGTGATATTTATATAGATCGGGCTGCACGCCGCAGCATTATATATATTGGATCGGGCTGCGCGCCGCAGCGATATGACGTTTGGGTTGTAGGAGCCCCTCCGGAGTCTGTACATCCCCAGTGAGCGTAGTCGACTATAAACTATGGATCGGGCTGCACGCCGCAACGATTATTATGATTATTACTATTATGAGATATTATTGAGCCTGAGTGCTGAGTGTGAGTACTGTGTGACGAGAGTTGAGTCACGAGTGACCGAGAGACTTGCCCGAGAGGCTATATTTGTGAGTGATACCTTGCCCGAGGGGCCCATTTATGACATCTTGCTGATTTCACTCTTCCTTTTATAATGAGCCTCTGTTGAAAACTGCTAAGTAAATGATTTCAAAGTATCTCAATTTAAACTGAAGTTTTACAAAGTAACTGGCTTTTAAACTGTTGAGTTTGACTTGATATTCTGTTGTATACTCTTATATATGATTTTTAACTGCTCATCACTGCACTCAAACCTTATTTACTTTAGTTACTTACTGAGTTGGCGTACTCACGTTACTCCCTGCACCTTGTATGCAGATTCAGGTGCCCAAGCTGCAGAGTGAGGGTTTCCAGTATTTTCAGAGCTTATTGGAGACTGCAAAGTAGCTGCACGGCGTCCGCAGCCCTGCTTTCCTCCTTCCTATCCTTGTTTTCCGCATTTTTAGACTTACCATGTATTAGACAGTCGGATTGGTTGTATTTAGAGGCTCTAGACTTGTGACACCAGATAGTTGGATTGTGTTTGGTTTGTTGTTATACTGTCTTTCTGCACATTTTAGTGATTTAAATATTTCTCATGCAAATTGGAAGCTTAATCAGTATTAGAAAAATGGTTTACTAAAAGGAATTTACTGTGGTTATTTGTTTGGCTTGGCTTGCCTAGTATTGTGATAGGCGCCATCACGACCGGGGTATTTAGGGTCGTGACAATCATAAGCTCTACAGAATATTCTAAGAAAAATATCTACTACAACACTGTCTGATAAAGGAAACAACAACACTGAGGAAATAACGGAAGGTGACTCCGAGGCCTGCGGACGCCGAGCAGGTATACCTTGAAGTCTCCAGAAAGCAGCTAACAAGTCAATCACTAACGTCTAGCACTGGCAGATGTACCTGGATTTGCACAAAAAATATGCAGAAGAGTAGTATGAATACACCACAACGGTACCCAGTAAGTATCAAGCTTAACCTCGGTAAAGTAGTGACAAGGCCAGGTCAAGACACCTACTAGGATAAGAAAAATTGAATAGAATAGTACAGTCTAATAATGAAAACGAGGAAATAGTTGCAATAAAGCAATACAACAAGGTAAGCTACAACTGAATTTAATGCAATAAAGGCAACAAGGAAGGAGCACATAATAAGAACATCAAGAAAATAATGCGGACAAATACAAGTGAGGTAAATGAGAGATAACAACAAGAATCACAACCAAGGTACCACCTCGTAACCTCATTTCACAACCAAAATCACAATCTTTTCTTATACCGTCACGCGAGCCTTACATTTAGATAATTTTGAAAATATTTTTTTCGAAATAGCTACACGCACTTTAGCCCACCTTATGTCGCTATGGCTTTAAGAATTCCCTTAGTGGCAACACGCACATAAATCCCGCCTTATGCCGCCGCATGTACATTAACCCCTATCCTTGTACCGCCGCATGTGCACCAATATCACAGCACAATAATAACTCGCACCAAAAGTGCCCATATGCCACAACTTGCCAAAAATCAACTATATCAATATTTTCACAATAAATAGCCCATGGCTCAACCGCAATGTGCACA
>NW_017681502.1:0-3318 GCF_001879085.1 Nicotiana attenuata
GAGAGTCAAGGCTGCGGACGCCAAGGCAGCTACCTCGAAAATCTCCGAACGGCTAAAACTCTAAGATCAATAATCACCATGGCCGGAAATACCTGGATCTGCACACGAAATGCAGGGTGTAGCGTGAGTACAACTAACTCAATAAGTATCGTAAATAATAAGGCAATGTAAGAGGAGCTTAAATTATGAGCATATCTGGTGGACAGGAAAAGCACTTCTAGAATTGCACATTTCCTGGGTTCCTGCTTAATCTCATAGGGGACATGGAAGCAGAACTCTATGGCACTCTCCACTGCAGAAGCTGAATATGTAGTAGTTGCCTCTTGCTGTGCTCAACTTCTATGGATCAAGCAACAGTTGGAAGACTTTGGAGTGTTCTCAGACTGTGTGCCTCTCTTATGTGACAATAGAAATGCACTCAACATGGCAAAAAATCCAGTTCAACATAAGAGGACCAAGTACATTGATGTACGTCATCACTTCCTCAGAGACAATGTTGAAAAAGGGTTTATATGCATGAAATTCTGCAGCACTGAAGATTAAATTGCATATATATTCACCAAAGCCCTGAGCAGAGAACACTTCGAGCAAAATCATCTGGCATTGGGGTTGATAAAACCTAATTGAGAACCTGGTCCCTCAATGATTATCTATGAAAGAAATGTTCAGGTAAACTCAGCTAAAAGGTATTTTCTGGCAAAGTCTAACTCATCTCTATACCGTTACAGGTAGACACGCTTGATGATTACAGAGCAAATAAGCAGTCGAGGTTGTATACACAGGTTAAAAGGGCAAAGCTTACAGATAAGAGATCAGTTAGGGAACCTGGTTCTCCTAACACAGGTTAGTAGTTTCTCTGTTCTCTCATGCACAATTCTGAACAATTAAAACAAGTGCCACATCATCAGCATGTCAATTTTTAGTTCTGTGTCTTTTGAACCCAAACGTCTCACCAGGTTATTAATCGACCCATCTCCCTAAAAACCTGACGCCCTTTCTAATTGATCCCTCTGTCATTATAAATACATCTATCTCTTTCATCACACTCACACACATCCACACTTCCAAACCTGTTTCCTATTCTTTCTCTCTTTAGTTCACCAAATCTTCTCTCTTTTTCTCACCATGGCTGAAAATCAAATAATTTCTAGTATCATCGAGTCCTCACCGGTTGAAACACCAACGCCAGACTCCCCTCCTCACACTACTGATAACCAAAACCCTAGAATAGAGTCACCCCCACACTCGGTCTCCTCTCCTACCCATTCGAGTTCCAATTCTCAAAAGAGTCACAAAGCATCAACTCCGAGGTGTTGCCCAGAGCTCTTCTCTTACCTCGCCAGAAAAGAGGGATGAAACGGGTATTGCTGAGAATGAAGAAGATCTAAAAATCTCAAGTTCTCCTATAGAAGAAGGGCCAAGGGTAGACCAGACTGAGAAATGAAACTGTCTACTCAACAAAGACTGCTCCTGAACCCCTGTCCACAGGTACCGCTCCTACTTCTCCTGAGTTTCTTATGAATCTACAAGAAAAGGAAGCCATAGAAAATATGTTGTCCATTGCCAATGAAGGGGTTTTTGTCGGAGGAAGTGAGGGTGGTCTCAAGACTCAGAGGGGAAGAATATGAGCCTGTTGGAGAGGATAATGAGCTTGTTCCTGTTGAACCTTTAGCACAGGAAGGTGCTACTGTGGAACCTGCTAGAGGAACTGATCCGCCTTCGGAGGATCCAACTCCAGGTCCTTCTCAGGAACCCCAGGTCAGTACTAACCCTGCTCCCTCTCCTCATTTAGATGTTGAGCCTCTAAGCGTGATTATGCCTGAGTCAAGTCCTGTATCTGAAAAACAAAAGGAGGAGAGTGAAGAAGATTTTGACGATTTACCGATTGCCAGTTTGCCTAGGCGTAGAGTAGCTGTTGGTGAAGATCTAACTCCTAAGCGACCCACAACAAAGTTTCAAAAGAAGGAGGCTCTTGAGTCTACTCTTAATCAAAGTCAAGCTAAGTCAAGGAGATGAAAATTAGTGAAAGATGGCAATGTTGTAAATGAGAAGATAGTGCCTGTTGTGACTGTGGATGAAGACGAAGCGGAGGAACCTAGTACGTTAACTAGGAAGTTATCACAAAAGTATGGTCTTCTCAAGCCAAAAAGGGGGATCTTCTGTGTTTGCCAAATGTCTGACTAGGTCTAATGATGTTGTTGCTACTGAGAATGTGGAGAAAGAATCAGGTGAAAAATTTGTAAAGTGTGATAAAAAGGAGAAGGGTGTTCGCAAGACTGCTAAGAGAAAGGTTGATACTGATGAGGAACTTGGTTCCTCAAAGAAGGACAGAGTTGGTAATCCGGGGAGTGCTGGGAAAGAGAGATTGAGAAGTCAAAAGGTACTATGGGGACGCATATTTGCCTCTGATGTCTTGGAGGAGGCTGGTATGAGACAGTTGGTTGAGATCTGTGATTTCCAACAATGGATACATTTGTTCACAAGTGATGCTGCTAGGGTATATAAGGAGGAAGTTCAAAGTTTTTATGCCGACTTGTACAAGGTTGAGGATGGTCACATTTGTGCCTTGGTGAATGGGGTTGATATGGTAATGGGCTCCGCCTTGCTGGGATCTATTCTTGGTGTGCCTACTGAAGGGTTGTCTAGTGTTCGGGGAGCTTGTACTCAGAACTTCAAAAATGCAATCTTGAAGGACAAAGCTGTTCAGCAGGGGGAACGGGTTCAGAAGAAGGCCATCCTTCCTGTTTACCAACTGCTATTTGAGATAGTAAACAAAGTGTTGCTGCCTCGAGCTGAGCAAAGATCCATCACCTCTCGTGCAGACCTGTTCCTCATGGAAGCACTGGACAACTTCACTACCATAAATCTATCTGGGATCATGATAGAGCACATGAATAAAGTGGCAGGCTTTAAAGATGGTAATCATGGGCTGCCGTATGGGTTCCTTCTTACCATGGTCTTTGAGCACTTCTAGGTTCCTCTCGGACTAGTTAAAGTGGGCGCGAAGAAGCAAACTTTTTCAAAAGGCACTCTTGAAGAATGTGAGTGTATAGAGAAATTTGGAGGGGTTGCAAGAACTTCTACCATATCTCAGTTAATAAATGCTCAAAACAGTGCTACTACTGAGATGAGGCAATTGAAAGCAAGGAATGCTATCCTTGAGACTCAGATAAGTCAGATGCAAGAGGCACCTGGTTCCAGTCGCTCTCAAAGCGAAAAGGTTGCTCACCTGACAAAGGAGAACGCTGAGCTCAGGAAACAAGTGGAGGACCTGAAAGAGAGACTGCTCAATGAGCAAATGTCAGCAAATGCTCGAAT
>NW_017681502.1:3837-9364 GCF_001879085.1 Nicotiana attenuata
TCCTTAGTTGAGTTGTAACTTTGTAATAGTTCTTCAATTGTAATTCCTACCTGGCTTGTTTAGAAGCATTCTGTAGGAAACTCTTTGTAAACCTTAAACCTGTGTGTTTGAGTCTTGGCTAGAGTTAGTCATGTTGTAAAGTCTTTGTAATAGAGTTATTACAAAGTGGCTTGTAATAGAGTATTACAAGTTAGTGAGGGATTAAGAGGTTAATTCCTAGGTTGTATAGGTTGTAATCTAAAAGTTGCTCAGTAGTGAAGTTGAAATCCTACAAGGGTAGGTCGTGGTTTTTAATCCCGTTGAGCTGGAAATTTTCCACTTAAAATTCCATGTCATTTACTTACTGCTGTGTGCGTATGTTCTAGTGGAACTGATTGAGAACCTGGTTCTCTATAGAGTTTGGTAGACCATTATATTCTATCAAGCTCTAAATTGAGCTTCAAAATGATGTTAATCAACCACATAACACAACCATATTAATGTATTTAAAATGTATCAAAATACTTCATAAGCAGTCAATAACATGTGTTTACTGCTGCCAATTAAATTGTCACACAAAAGCCTAAAACTAAAGCAAACTACTGGTTGTTGTTGGAGTGCCTCATCTGCTGCAGTTGACGAGTGGTAGTGGCATCTCTACCCTCCCATATTAAAATCAATGTCAATATTTGTTGGAGTTGTACTTATGACATTTGAACCAACATTTACTAGTCTTTCTAACGATGTTCCTGGCTGAAAATATTCCCAAATCAGCATTGATATCTTTGTGAAACCAGAATAATTAAGATATGATGGTGCATATAAACTTATATTTAGTATTTGAGTTCCAGTTCTGTTGTCCTTATAGAGATAAAATCCAATATTATTGGACCTCTTTTGTCCTCCTCTAGTAATATCTGTAGGCCCCCTTCCCCTCTCCTGCCAAGAAATTCCTCTTCCCTTGCCTCCCTTTCCTATTCCCCTACCTATTCCAAGATCCATTGAAGCTGCACTGAAGCCAATAGGTGTTGGTGGTTGTTGGATTGAACGTTTAGAAGCTTGAACCCTTCTAACTTTTAAATTATATGCACAAAGAGAAGAAAGTGGTTGGTTAGAAGCTGCAGGTTGGCCCGATCTCTGTCATAACCTTTTGCTTTGTCCTATGACAGATTGTACCTCCAAATATTACAAGCCTAATTTTATCTCTACAAAGCTTCTGAAGTTCCCAGACCTTTATATAAGGTTGTTTTGTAATCTCATCCTTGAATTTATTTGCAACAACTTAGAGGTACATAACTTGTTCTTGTCTGAAGTGTTAGCATTTTGGAAATTAGGGGTGTACGAATTTTTTTCAACCATAAAAGTCACATGAATCTCTGTCAAGTGCAACCTACAACAACCAGTTGCATCTCTTTCTTTGCATGTTGCCCTTACTCTTTCCTTTTCATTAGGTTTAGTTTCAACTTGACTTTTGATTCAATAGCATACTTTGCCACAACCTTCTTAAATTCTTCAACATTCTCAAATGTCATGCCAACTTCAAATATAGCCACCACACAATCATCATCGTACCTTAGCTTACTACTCTTTCTTATAGCAGGTAGACCAACACCCTAACAGCTTCAGGATCTAACTCATATCTGCTGTCATCACTATCTGCCTCTAAACTATCAATAAATTTCTCATCACCCCCTGTCCTTCATGTATATCTAGCATCTTGTTCCTTCTAATTTCTTCAAAGCCTTTTTATCAATTCCAGCTTCTCCTAAAGGTATTTCATTCTTTGCAACAACTTTTTTCTATGAACCTTACTCGTTCTTTACTCCTTCTTTCTTCCATAACAGATCTCAACTCTTCATCAACCTCTGAATCATCTTCTTCAGGAATACCATCTTATTGTAAGTCGGAGCTGCTTTCCAGCTATTTTTCTGCCCCATCCACATTTTCCTTAGCTGGTTGATTACTCTCATCTACTACATCAACATCAACCTTCAACCCTTTCATTTTCTTCGGTTAATCCTTCATCCACCTATATATTAATATTTTTTAAGTTTTTATTCTCACCACCCAAGTCTTTCTTAACAATACTTTGAGTATTAATATCACCATCATTTGTTGCCCTAGCACCACCAGAAACAGTATTTGTCTCACCTAGTTCTGGCCCAGTTAGTAAAGCTGCCTAGCCACATTTTCAATCACCTATGGCTCATTAACCATATGCAGCACATACAGATCCAAAAAATTACAATGTACTAGGTCTTTTACAATGTCTAACAGACGTGAATAAGATTCAACCTTGAAATCATCACTTTGTGAGGTTCTATAATAAAACCATTCCATAGTGGGATACCTCAATTTTTTAGTATATTATCAATTCCATCATCAGATAATGGTCTTTATTAATAGGAAAAGCTGTTTCAGGTTCCTTTTCCCTGGCATATGCTAGGTCCCCATTATTAATAAAGGCACCCCCGTGGTGAAAGCATGTTATAATGTAATCTTCCATAAGATTCCTTCAAAGAAAATACCAAAAATATAGCACCAACATCTGACAAAATATTTCAAAGGAAAACCCCAAAAAAACCCTATTTTTACAGAGAATTTTGAAAACCCTAAAATCGATCAATTCACGCTACATAAAGGGAAATAACACCTCTTGAGTCATAGAGAGACCAATAACATTAATTGTTGACAATCTTCCCAAAAAACAACTCGAAAATCTTCAAATTGTAATTGTTACCTGCCGCAAATCAATCGTAAATAATCATAGAATAAACATCACACGAAATAGGAGATGATTTCACTGATAAATCAATGAGAATAAACTGCAAGTATAGTACGAATCGAAGAAAATTGATGGAATTTATCTAGGGGGTTTTCGGACCTCTAATCGCCATTCTTGAATTGGAGTTAACGGGAGAGAGAATAACCGAAATAATGAACAAGTCTTTTAACTTAAAAAGAGGACTAATTTAAAATCTGATGTGGAGTATTAAAACAAATGTCGTCTTTTAATTGGTTAGCTTTTCACGTCAGTTGCGCTTAACAACACGCGTTTCACTACATATAACACATGGCCGAGTTTTGAGCTAGTTGTGTCTAATAGGGATGGTTATGAAAATAGTATTGTGTTCAGTTGGAACAAGTCTAAGTTCAACATATATTTGGCCAAAATAAAGAGAGTAGTGATTTTACCAAATTAATGATGGAATAAAAAATAGAAAATAAAATGAAAATAGTATGAAAATAAATATTACCTAATATTACTAAAACTTGTATTGCTCACAAAAAGGTAATATTTTTAACTATTTTAAATAAATATAGTGGGCCATAGGATTCCCGCAAAGTGTAGGTGTGCAATTGATATTTGAAATAAGTATGAAGGGTATTTGTGTATTATTCCAAAAAATAGAAAAGGTCCAATAATATCCTTAAACTATTGAAAATAGCTCACTTCTGTCCTCTGTTAGCAGACTGGGCCAACAAAACCCCCCACGTTAATTTTTTGGGCCAATAATGCCTTCATTCTAACGGCTGCCCACATAAACCCTCCTCAGTGCATTAATGAGCTGACATGGCAATCCACATAAGCGGATCCACTTCTTATTTACTCTATTCTTATATCAATAGTCACCCATTTCCAAAACCCTAATTGTCATATAGGGTTCTCTCACATGGGTCATAGGTACTCTCAGAATCCACCACGTGTCACTTCCTCGTTCATTTACGTTTCACCTCCCAGGGGTTCTCCACGCAATTAAATTCAACCCCTCTTGTTTTTTCTACTTCCCAACCCTTTTAGTCTTCTATTCTATAAAAAAATAACCTCCCATGGCTGACTCCAACCTACCGACTACTTATTTTCCGACGAGTTTGAAAACTCCCACGAATTCACTTTACAAGCTTTACTGGAGCTTTCCTATTCCCTTTTTATAAAAAAATCTCTTTATTTAAATTCTACTCTAATATTCTCATTTGCTGTTTATTTTTTTTAATGGAGAAAGCTTAAGAAAATAGAGGAAACGGGTGTTTTCAAAGGGATTTATTGCATAAATTCATCAATGGAAAAAGGAATTATGAATTTGATGAAAATGTGGGGGTGAAGATTATATAGAGCTAAGTTTGGGACTTTCGTTGGACGGTAGATTTGGGGTGGATCCAAAAAGAGAAAAGGCTCAAACGTTCTTGTTCCTTGATTAGGGTTTTGGAATGGGTGACTATTGATGTAAGAAGAGGGTAAATAAGAAGTGGCCCCGCTTATGTGGATTGTCATGTCAGCTAATTAATGTCACTGAGAAGGCTTATGTGGGCAGCCGTTAGAATAAAGGCATTATTGGTACAAAAAATTAAAATGGGGGATTTTGTTGGCCTAGTTTGCTAACGGAGGACAGAAGTGAGCTATTTTCAATAGTTTTTTTTTTATTTTTTTTATTTTCAATAGTTTAAGAATATTATTGGACATTTTCCCGTTCCAAAAACACACCTTACCTTGAAACACACCTTACCTTGAGTGGTTGACGCGAGACGAAGAAGAACGCCCATGGATAATCCGACCAAGCTGACCCGAAACAACCGGACATAAGCACAAAAAGTTAAACGACATCATACGCTTAAAACCTGAATGTAAAATCTCGAAACCGAACTAGTCAGTAACCAGCAAGACAGCAGCAGCCACTGCCGCCAAGTGAAAGAAGAAAGAAAACAGCAATGGCAACGGAGCTAGAAGAATTGATTGGCTTTCTCTCTTCCCCTTCTCCTCCTGTAAGTGTCAAAAAACTTATACCCGTTAATCCTTTTGTACTAACAATTCAACTCAATAATGTAATAAGTATACTTTCTGCTTGATTTTTAAATTTCTTTTAGCTAGTACTTAATTGGACTAATTGATGTAAAGAAAGAATCTTGTCTTCAAATTTTTACATTAGAACTGAATTTGGACCAACCCTTTTCGTTTTACAGTCAATTGGTTTGATTTTTTGATCAATTACTGAAGGAAAAGGTCAATGCCCCTATACCATATGAAATTGAGCAACTTTGCCCTCCGTTAAACTATTGGTCTAATATTATCTCCACAGTTAGGAAAAAGTATCATTTTGCCCTTGACCGCTAACAGAGCTCCAACCTCAGAGTAATTTTCAACCATAATCAAAAGTTGAGGGATAAATTTGGACCTTTTATGCTTGAAGAGTTCCGTTAATGGCAAGGGCAAATACAAGATAATTTGCTTGCGGCAAGGGTATGAATGGACCAAATGTGTAAAGGAGGGCTTAATTAAACAAATACGCGTAGTACATCAGCAAATTTGGAACTTTTCCCACTACTGAATCATTGTTGCTATGTATGTTTCAACAATGACTTTTGGTGGAAAAAGTTTGTTAAGATGGAACTGTAATTGGTTTGAACCATTTTCACTTTGTTGTACTTTTTGTTATGTACATTTGAAAAATGGTTTAGCTGAAAATGCAGCGGTTGAGATAAAGAAAAAGGCTTTTCTTATAAATTTTAAATTATAACTGACTTGGGGTGTGTGTGTGTGTGTTTGGGTTGG
>NW_017681502.1:10492-11210 GCF_001879085.1 Nicotiana attenuata
CCAGAATTCCTCTCCTTGCCTCCTTCCTATCCCTACATTCCAGATCCATTGAAGCT
This sequence comes from Nicotiana attenuata, assembly GCF_001879085.1. Classification (NCBI taxonomy): domain Eukaryota; kingdom Viridiplantae; phylum Streptophyta; class Magnoliopsida; order Solanales; family Solanaceae; genus Nicotiana; species Nicotiana attenuata. The sequence goes on from NW_017681502.1 coordinate 10,549, forward strand.
GCACTGAAGCCAATAGGTGTTGGTGGTTGTTGGATTGAACGTTTAGAAGCTTGAACCCTTCTAACTTTTAAATTATATGCACAAAGAGAAGAAAGTGGTTGGTTAGAAGCTGCAGGTTGGCCCGATCTCTGTCATAACCTTTTGCTTTGTCCTATGACAGATTGTCCTACCAATATACAAGCCTAATTTATCTCTACAAAGCTTCTGAAGTTCCCAGACCTTTATATAAGGTTGTTTTGTAATCTCATCCTTGAATTTATTTGCAACAAACTTAGAGGTACATAACTTGTTCTTGTCTGAAGTGTTGCATTTGAATAGGGTGATAATTTTTCACCATAAAGTCACATGAATCTCTGTCAAGTGCAACCTACAACAACCAGTTGCATCTCTTTTCTTTGCATGTTGCCCTTACTCTTTCCTTTTCATTAGGTTTTAGTTTCAACTTGACTTTGTATTCAATAGCATACTTTGCCACAACCTTCTTAAATTCTTCAACATTCTCAAATGTCATGCCAACTTCAAATATAGCCACCACACAATCATCATCGTACCTTAGCTTACTACTCTTTCTTATAGCAGGTAGACCAACACCCTAACAGCTTCAGGATCTAACTCATATCTGCTGTCATCACTATCTGCCTCTAAACTATCAATAAATTTCT
>NW_017681503.1:0-775 GCF_001879085.1 Nicotiana attenuata
GTTCGGATCTTCCATTCTTCTTTTGCTTTTGTGTCTGACAGGACTGGGAGGAGGAGTAGGTGGAGGGCCCCTGGATCTTGTAAAATATGCTGATGTTGCCAGAGTTCACGAACTAACCTTTGGGGAGGGGAATAAACAAAAAAGTAAAAACAAAAAGGTGATAAGCCAGTAAGGATTATATAAAAAATGTTGCAATATTTAAACACGTAGTGCGGAAATTGTCAGGACCCCAGTTCGCCCTACGTGAACATGTCGTGATGGCACCTAGTCCCTATAACTAGGTAAGCCTAACAATGCGGAAATAACAACCTAACTTGCGGAATAATTAATTAGAACTGAACATATCAAAATAATAACTGCATATAAGGCCGCTCGGCCTATACAACTCAAAAGAAATGCGGAAGTCTACAACTCAATCCCAAAACCCGGAAACTCACGGGAACCACAGGCTAACGGAAACATAGTACGCTGCTCTAACTCCAGAATATCTAAACAACTGAGGGAAAAGGGATAAACTAGATACTAAAGCTGGAACAGAATAGAGGCTCCTGGTCTGCGGACGCGGCAGATATACCTCGAAGTCTCCGCGTATCTCCTCGCCTCAAGGATAGTGCGCCTGAGTAGAGGTACCTGGATCTGCACATGAAAAACATGCGCAGGAAGGGCATGAGTACACCACAGCGGTACTCAGTAAGTGCCAAGCCTAACCTCGGTTGGGTAGTGACGAGGAACGGTCAGGGCCCGTACTGAGGTTAAACAATAGTAATATAAATCA
>NW_017681503.1:5506-6209 GCF_001879085.1 Nicotiana attenuata
GTCTGGGGGCAGTCCCTAACCATGTGGCGTGTATCAACACACTCGAAACAAGCCCTGGGAGGACGCGGCGGCTGTGACTGACTAGGGCTAGGTCTGTTGGACTGACCTCTGGAAACACCTCGCGCAGGTGGCGCGCTAGAAACTGGAGGTGCGTAGTAAGGCCCCTGAGGTACAGGCGGAGCTGGAGCACTGCCGGCTGCTGGAAGAGCTGAATGAACAGGGCGACCCGCATAACCTCTACCATAACGACCTGTTGATGGGGTACGGCACCAGAGTAATGGCCCGACTCTCGAGACCTCTTGGCCTCCCTCTCCTCTCAGTCCCTAGCATGCATACCCTCAATCCTCCTAGCATTGCTCACCACCTGCCGATAATGAATATCAATCTCCAACTCGCGAGCCATGCTAGACCTGATGCTGGGAATAAGCCCCTCAATAAACCGGCGAACCCTCTCGCGAACAGTAGAAACCAAGGCTCGTGCATGTCTAGCCAAGCTTTGATATACACGCGTTTGAGTAGCGTGAATTGGTGAATCTACTTTAAACATAATTAAAAAGTTAAATGAAAAAGAAAAAGGGATAAAGTGTCCGAATAATAGTAATAGAAAAATAAAAGGAAAAAGGACCCATTACTAGTTCAAACACAGCCACTCACCTTTCTTTTTCCTTTCCGCTGCCACCGTCTCCTCAGATCGGAAGAGCAC
>NW_017681503.1:10465-11207 GCF_001879085.1 Nicotiana attenuata
AGAAGGGGTGTCAACACTGACATCTCTCACATAAGCTAAATACGTGGCACACCCCTTCTCAACCATACGCTGAGCTTTAAGGAAAGAGATAACTCTACTGGGAGTGTGATCTAAAGTACCACTCCACTCAATATGCGGAATACCTGGCATAGCCAGCGTCACGGTCTTGGCGTGACAATCAAGAATAGCAAAATGGGGCGACAAACAGTCCATGCCCAAAAATAATGTCAAAATCCAACATACCGAGTAACAATAAGTCCGCTCTGGTCTCAAAACCACGAATAGTAACCAAACATGACCGATAAACGCGGTCCACAACAAGAGAATCCCCCATAGGAGTAGAAACATAAACAGGGGAAACTCAACAAAATTCCGAGGTACACCCAAATGCGGAGCAAAATAAGAAGACACATAAGAATAAGCGGAGCCTAGATCGAATAGAATCGGTACACCTCTATAACAATCCATGACAATACCTGTGATGAGAAAATCGGAGGCAACAGCCTCGGTACGGGTAGGTGGGGTATCAACTAGAGCTGTGATCATGGCCTGAGAACTCTGAGGAGCACGCTGTGGCTGAGCAGTCAGTGAAGATGCACCCCTACCAAGTCTGGGGCAGTCCCTAACCATGTGGCGTGTATCAACACACTCGAAACAAGCCCTGGGAGGACGCGGCGGCTGTGACTGACTAGGGCTAGGTCTGTTGGACTGACCTCTGGAAACACCTCGCGCAGGTGGCGCG
>NW_017681504.1:0-637 GCF_001879085.1 Nicotiana attenuata
CTTGAGACCACTTGCAATTGATCCTTAGAAATTAGAAGCTAGAATGAATAGCTAACTTGCAACCAATCTGAAAGAAAGTTTCGTATGGAACTAGTACTTCGTTTTGAATTTTCTGTTTTCTTCTCGTTTTTTTTTTTTGGTTTTTGAAGGTTTGGAATTTGAAATTCAAAATTAGACTTGAAGCTTGTTGATCACTTTTGAGGGAAATTTTCAGATCTTCTCAACTTGTCCATGAAGGTAGTGAAGGCTGCCTTATATAGGCAAAACTAATGGGCAGCCCTTAATTTCTATTTTCCTTTCAGTCCCTGTTTATTGGCTCATTTAGCCCCCCTACTTATTGACTTGTTACACAAGTAAGCACACTATATTTTCCTAAAATTCCAAATTGGACCCCATTCTAGAATGTTCTAGGAAGTTCTAGATCCATTGCTAAGGTTCTTTATCCCTGAATTGCCCCAACTACCCTCGACTTATCCCAAAACTACTGATGTAGGACAGCTATACCCAAACAATTCCTAAGATCTGAATTTCAGCTTCAAAATGCAATCCTAATTCAAACTATTAACTAACCTATTCATTGAAACAAATTAACAGCATCAATCAACCAAACTAATCACAAGCTAAACTTAATCAGAAT
>NW_017681504.1:5408-6159 GCF_001879085.1 Nicotiana attenuata
CCAAAATCTAACCGTGGTCGTGATGGCGCCTATCGTGTTACAAGGCAAGCCTATTCCCAAAATATTACTACTAATTTGATTATAAGAGTTTAATAAAATATTTCCAATAATTTAATTCCTGATAAACTAAACCAACTCAAAATATAAATAATACAAAATACGAAAACGAGTCCCAAACATCGTGGTGTCACTAAGTCATGAGCGTCTAAAACTATGAATTGAGATATATAAACTGTCTAACTGTCCAAAGAAGAAATGATAAAAGGAGTAACAAGGTCCTACGGACGCTGGCAGCTACCTTGCAGTCTCCAATTAAGGCCGGCCTGAACTCAACGATCGCCGCGCTCTAACTCACCTGGATCTGCACATAAAGTGCAGGGTGTAGTATGAGTACAACCACCTCAGTAGTAACAGAAATAACTAAGGAACTGAGCAGTAGTGACGAGCTGAGCAAAATAGTCCAATTATTTATTTTTCACAATTTTAAAAATAACAGGAATAAACAGGTAAATTCCATAACTCAGTAAATGCCACAAAGAAATTTAACAGATAAATGCAGCAACAACAAAAGTAAATGCAACCTCACAACAATGTCACTCCATCACTCAGCACTCGTACTCAGCACTCAACACTCAACACTCAATACACTCAACACTCTGCGCTCACTGGGGGTGTGTACAGACTCCGGAGGGCTCCCAAATCCCAAGCGCTAAGCACGGACACTCACGTGCTACCATATCAATCAATGGAT
>NW_017681504.1:10566-11206 GCF_001879085.1 Nicotiana attenuata
CCTATAACAATCTATATACTTACAATGATAAAGCTAAGCATTTAAACATAGAACTAAAGAAGACCCGGCTGAATCATGAACAACTTAAAATATTTCGCTGCTTTTCATTTATGTTCTTCATATCCACACTTCACACTCAATAAGGCTTAAGGTGTACCTGGAAATGGAAGGAAACCGGGATTAAGAATTTGCAACAGCAATAACAGAGATCAACGGCAGGAAACAGCCAGTGAAACAGTTTTAATCCAAATGATTGCTCAGCCAGTCCACAAAACAGTTTCAAACGAGTACTAATTCAACTGATTTCAGTCCAAACTTAAAACAGCTAAATTCAATCCATCTTCACACTAAATGAATCAGGAATGGCTTCAGCAAATTGAAAACTAAAAAAAATCAGGGAAGGAGTTCAATGGAACAGTAGTTTTTCTCAAATTCCTAGCCGCTTTTAATTTTCTGGATTCTTCTCCTCCTCTCTAGGGCAAGAAAAGGGTGCCTTTATAGGCAAGCGAATAGGGCAACCTTTCAGGTTTTATTTTACCCCTTGGGTCCCTGATTTTATGTCTTGTTTGCCAAGTTGTCATGTGAAATTTTAATTATAAGCCCTTGCTAGAAGCTTCTATTCTGTTACTGTGAGATTCCC
>NW_017681505.1:0-3869 GCF_001879085.1 Nicotiana attenuata
CATGCAGTGTGATTGGTTCCTACTGAGAGAGAGAGAGAGAGAGAGAGAGAGAGGATCAGGAGGTTCATTGATGGCCTCAACTATGGCCTACGTTTCACTTTGGCTCGAGAGGTTGAGACAGATGTTAGGTTCGACCAGGTGGTCGAGATTGCTAGGCTCTTGGAGTTGGTTCTTAGGCTTTAGCGCGAGGAGCGGGAGGGAAAGAGGCCCCGTAGTTTAGGTGGTTTCAATGGTACATCATCTGGAAAACAGTCACGTCACAAGAGGGGTCGTCTCTATAGGCCCGCTCTGATGGCTCGTCCAGTTCATCATGGTGCATCAGCTAGTTATGTTTCCTACAGTACTCGTCTGATTCACTCATAATTTAGTGCACTCCCAACTAAGAGTTTGTACCATGCTCCATCAGTTCAGGGTCCGTCAGTACCGAGTTCTTGTAGTGGTTATTCTAGTTCTTGAGGTCAGGTTCAGCCCCGCAACCATCCTTAGATCGAGGTTGCTTTGAGTGAGGGGATTTGGGGCATGTGATGAGGTATTTCCCCCGTCTTACCGGAGGTCCCGTTCACCAGAGAGTTCATGCTACTACTTTCACACCAGTTACTTCACCACCCCCTCAGCCAGTTTGGGTCGCCCTAGAGGGGGAGGTCGATCAAGTAGCGGTCAGTATCGATGATATGCTTTTCCCGCCAGGCCAGAGGTAATTGCTTCCGATGCTGTGATCATATGTATTTTTTTAGTGTGCCACAGGGATGATTTAGTATTATTTGATCCTAGATCCACTTATTCATATGTGTCATCATACTTTGCTCGTTATTTTGATACACCCCGTGATTTTTTAGTTATGTATGTTCATCTATCTACACCGGTAGGTGTATTTTATCATATAGGACCGTGTGTATCTATTGTGTGTGGTGACAATTGGGGTATTAGAAACAAAAGTTGATCTTTTACTGCTTAGCATGGTTGATTTTGACGTGAATTTAGGCATGATTTGGTTGTCACCATGCCACGCTATTCTGGATTGTCAGGCAAAGACCGTGATGTTGGCGATGCCGGGGATGCCGAGGTTGGAGTAGAGAGGCTCCCTAGATTATGTTTGCAGTAGAGTGATTTCATATTTGAAGGCTCAACGGATGATTGAGAAGGGATGTCTATCCTATTTAGCCTTTGTGAGGGATGTTGGTGTTGATACTCCTACCATTGAGTCCGTTCCGATAGTGAGACCTTCCGGATGTATTTCGTGCAGACCTATCGGACACGCCACCCGGAAGGGACATCGATTTTTGTATTGATCTGGTGCCAAGCGCCTAGCCTATATATATTCCACCATATCGCATAGCACCAGCGAAATTGAAAGAGTTGAAGGAACAACTTCAGAAGTTGCTTGATAAGGGTTTCGTCAGGCCTAGTGTGTTGCCTTGGGGTGAGCCGCTTCTTTTTGTAAAGAAGAAGAATGGTACTATGTGTATGTGCATTGATTACAAGCAATAGTACAAAGTTACAATTGAGAACAAGTATACACTACCACACATTGATGACTTATTTGACTAGCTTCAAGGTGCTAGAGTGTTTTCGAAGATTGATTTGAGGCCAAGGTATCATCAATTGAAGATTCAGGATTTTGATATCTTGAAGACGACATTCAGGACCCGCTATGGTCACTATGAGTTTTTTATGATGTCTTTTGGGCTGACGAATGCCCCTGCAGCCTTTATGCACTTAATGAACAGTGTATTCCAACTGTATCTTGATTCATTCATCATTATGTTCATTGATGACATATTGGTTTACTCATGCAACTAGGATGATCATGAGCAGAATCTGAGGATTGTACTCCAGACCTATAAGGAGAAGAAGCCATATGCTAAATTCTCCAAGTTGATTCTTGGGCAGGCCCACAGTTCGCGATATTCAATTCATCCAGGTGCCACTAAGATGTATCAGGATTTTAGGAAGGACTACTGGTGGAGAAAAATGAATAAGGATATAGTAGAGTATGTGGCTCGGTGCTTGAACTATCAGCAGGTGAGGTACGAGCATCAGAGGCCGAGTGGTTTGCTTTAGAGACTTAAGATTCCTGAGTGGAAGTGGGAGCGAGTTATCAAAGACTTCCTTGTTGGGATCCCACGTACTTTGAAGAAATTAGACCCAGTGTGGGTTATTGTGTATAGGCTGACCAAGTCTGCCCACTTCATTTCGATTGTGACTACCTATTCTTTAGAGCCGCTGGCTCAGATCTATATTTGCGAGATTGTTCATCTTCATGGCGTGCCGGTGTCCATTATTTCTGATCCAGGCATGTAGTTTACATCATAGTTTTGGAGAGCAGTGCAGCGAGAGTTGGGAACACGGGTTGAGTTAAGTACATCATTCCACCCCTAGATGGATGGACAGTCCGAGCGCACCATTCTGTCATGGAGGATATGCTACACGCCTGTGTTTTGGATTTTGGGGGTTCATGGGATCAGTTCTTACCGCTTGTAGAGTTTGCCTACAACAACAGCTACCAATCGAGTATTCAGATGGCTCCTTATGAGGACTTATATGTGAGGCGGTGTCATTCTCTAATTGATTGGTTCGAGCCGAGAGAGACTAGGTTGTTGGGTACGGATTTGGTTCGGGATGCCTTGGAGAAAGTCAAGTTGATTCAGGATCGGCTTCATACAACAAAATCTAGATAGAAGAGTTACACTAATCGAAAGGTTTGTGATGTTGCAGATATGATGGAAAGGTGTTGCTCAGAGTTTCACCCATGAAGGGTGTGATGAGGTTCGGGAGGATGGGCAAGTTGAGCCCTCGGTATATTGGCCCTTTTGAGGTGCTTGAGAGAATTGGAGAGGTGGCCTACAAGACTGTATTGCCACCTAGTCTATTGGGTATTCATCTAGTGTTTCATGTTTCTATGATTCGGAAGTACATGGTGTTCCATCACATGTTTTGGATTTCAGCTAGGAGGACGAGCAGGAGATGCAGAGCAGCTACCCATACCTATTTGATGCTCCAGGTATGATTCTAGACCCGCTCGACGACGAACGATTGTTTAAGAAGGGGAGAATATAACGACCCGGCCGGCCGTTTTGCGTATTATAGCCCTGTTCCCGTGTTTATTGCTTATACTATGTTCACTTATGGTTATGTGATTTGTCGGGGTGCTTGTTTTTGTCCTGGGGATATTTCGAAGTGAATTGGGACACTTAGGCCCAAGGTTGGAAGATTAAGTTGAAAGAGTTCACCAGATGTTGACTTATGTGTAGACGACCCCGAAATGGAGTTTTGATGCTTCCGATAGTTTTGTATGGTGATTTTGGACTTACGCATATCCAGATTTGGATTTGGAGGGTCGTAGGTTGATTTGGTGCATTTTGGCGAACATTGGAAAGTTAAAGGTTTGGAAGGTTGAGAGGTTTGACCGAGAGTAGATTTGTAGATATCGGGGTCAAATTTTTGTTCCGGAAGTTGGAATAGGTCCGTTGTGTCATTTATGACTTGTGTACAAAATTTGAGGTCAATCGGAGTTAGTTTGAATACTCATTGATTCTTATACCTAATTTTCATGAATCTAAGTTAGATGTTACACCTCGTGTTTTCGTACGTAAGAGTACATCATAAGTCAATTAATGTAAGCTCAGAAAGGGAATCATCTTTTAAAAGCTTACAAAGTTAGTTCATCATGTTAATGGTGGAGGTTACAAATATTTAAGATCATTAGTACCAAGTAGCAAGAGGGTTTGAAGGCTTAGAAGCTAAACGAATTGAAGAAAATAAGTTTCGTCGAAAGTCGACAAGTTGGAATGTTTTACCATGTACTTTTGGGGTGATACTAGGGTTATTAACATTATAAGGAGATTATATTATGAGTTATTTTAGTCGTA
>NW_017681505.1:5254-6049 GCF_001879085.1 Nicotiana attenuata
CTTCGTACAAGTTATCTAGAAGTATGTATGATCCTTGAGTCCTAGTGAAGTTCATATTGATGGTATGATGTCCATAATGTTAATCAATGGTGCAATGACTTTACGTCACTCCAAAAGGTTTAGAACGTGATTCCATGAGTCTAGCATGCATTATATATGTATCTACTTTACTCTACCGAGCCGCGCATAGTCGGCCGGGTATGGCACCTATTGTGCAACCACTGATCAGTTGGGTTTTACCGAGCTCCACATGGCCGGGTATGATTGTACCGAGCCTTATGATGGCCGGGTACGTTTTTACCGAGTCCTCTTTGAGGCCGGGTACGATATGATGATGATGATGCCCACAGAGGCGTACGTTTTTAAAAGTTTATGTATATATATGTATTATGCATTTCATGTCAGTATCCCCTAGAGGCACTCAGATGTTACAGGTTGTATCTCATCTATCTCTCTTTATATTACTGTTCTTATTTATGCTTTCCTGCCTTACATACTCGGTACTTTATTTGTACTGACGTCCCTTTTGCATGGGGACGCTGCGTTTCATGCCCGCAGGTCCCGATAGACAGGTTGACATTCCTCCAAGTAGGCTATCAGTTCAGCGGAAGGCGTTGGTGCACTCCACTTGCTTCGGAGTTGCCTATTTGGTCAGTATGCTTTGGATATGTATTGATTGGTATGGCGGGGCCCTGTCCCGACCTTTATGATATTAGGTACTCTTAGAGGCTTGTAGACAGATGTCAGGTGTATGGATACTTGTATGGCCTTTTCGGCTTATGTTTTGAGTTTACA
>NW_017681505.1:10578-11205 GCF_001879085.1 Nicotiana attenuata
TACGACGCTTAAACGATAACGAGAGTGTCATTTCTCTTATTGTAGACTAAGGAGCCGTGAAATTGCATAGCTTGAGGTTGGGAAGAATATACAAGGTATGTTAAGGCACTTCCTTCTTTCTTTTGTCATGATCTAACATCAAATGAACATAAACGATATGCTATTTCATAATGAATCTACTCCTAGAAACTAAGGTTGTCCATGTTGTTCTTTCCGTACAAAGTTATTCTAAGAAAGTATGTATGATCCTTGAGTCCTAGTGAAGTTCATATTGATGGTATGATGTCCATAATGTTAATCAATGGTGCAATGACTTTACGTCACTCCAAAAGGTTTAGAACGTGATTCCATGAGTCTAGCATGCATTATATTTGTATTTACTTTACTCTACCGAGCCGCGCATAGTCGGCCGGGTATGGCACCTATTGTGCAACCACTGATCAGTTGGGTTTTACCGAGCTCCACGTGGCCGGGTATGATTGTACCGAGCCTTATGATGGCCGGGTACGTTTTTACCGAGTCCTCTTTGAGGCCGGGTACGATATGATGATGATGACTGCCCAAGCGAGGTCGTTAATGTTTTAAAGTTATGTATATATATGTATTATGTCATTTCATGTCTACGTA
>NW_017681506.1:0-11202 GCF_001879085.1 Nicotiana attenuata
CCCTCTCTTGCAAGCCATGCTTTAGGACCCCTGAGCTCCTCTGAACTTGGATGCCTGAGCGTGGCTATTCCACTGCACCATCCTGTTCATAATGGCATCCTGGGTGTAAGCAATGCCTGGAATCCCTGAGGTTCCTTGAAACCTTGAAACACCTGGATAATGAGAAGGCTTTGGAGATCTGGACCCCGGAGTTGGTTAAATACATATTATTGGACATTAAGATTGAATTAGGCTGCTTGGATCTAGCTGTTAGTTTTTGATGTATTTTTATTATTTCAGTTGATTCATTGGGTTGTAATAACTTGTATAGAACTCGGGGAATCTAGTAAAAGGGTATGGGAGGGGTTTTACTTTCTTGCATCAATAAAGGGTAGATATCATGACTTTAGGACTTTAATTTTTTTCACTAGAAATACTGCACATAAGATGGTTCGATGTTTCTGATTCAAGTCACCTAGATACCATGCCTATAGGGTTTAACGTTTAATTATGATATAAGTCATCTAGAAATCCTGCCTATAGAACCTTAACGTTCATGTAATCAGTGCATATAGAAATCATGCCTATAGGGAATGCATATGCATTAGGCAAACTGTAGGGTAATTAAATAATTACCTCCTCTTACCAGTTCTCAACAGACTTTTTAAAATCAGATATAGATATCATAGGATTCCGCATCAAGTTCGTCCGATTCTTCTTAAGCAATAACAATCTGTTAACTGGTCTCTAATATCTTAATGTTTTCAGCCTCGATCTTTTGACAAAACTCTTTTGAATCAGTATACATTTGAGTTCTTCAAATCAGCACCTTTTCTGAAATGGTTTCTTTCTAAAATTCTGCCTAAACATTTTCCAACTAAGTTTTGGTCTTCCTGAAATTGTCTTTAAAACAGTCTGCAGTTTACTCTTTCCTTAAGTATTTTTGACTCTGGAACTCCTTTTATGGTTTATACTCATGATTCTCTTAAAACTTATTTCTAAACTGACTGCAGTCTGTACTTTCCGGCATTAGACTACTTTTTCTAGAACCAGTACTTTCTAAATCACTCGCTTAACATACCTTAAGTTCTGACAATTGGATCCAAGTTGCCTAATGTGGGCTTCCTGTCTAAAAGTATGTATCGAACCAGTCCGCTCGCTGCTTAATTTTTAATTTTAAAGACTAAACCAGTATGTGTAAAGGCATGCTAAACTAGATGTTATCTGATTTACGGGGTTTATGTGAGCCTTACCTGTTTGTCTGTTCATTCCCCCTACTTGTTACTTGTTTTTGAATGTCGATTAGAATTTTTGTCCTTTAAACTCCATAAAGGCCCCCATCCCTTTCTTCCCCTTTTAGGATTAGAAGTCCTAATGCCCCGGGACTGATAGCTTGGGACGGGTAATAGCATGCAATAGGCAAACGATACCATTCCGCGCTCCAATACCTTAACGGGGTGGGAAAGGGTAGACATGGAGATGATGATTACACGATAACACTATGCGTACAATTGAGTACCAGTGTTGTGCGAATGATCCATGTAATATATAAACCTAGGACCCCCCCTCCCTCTTTATTAGTTTAACAATTTTCTGAATCTTAAAACAAAAACTGTTGCACTTTCGACTTCTGTTTTTCACATAATTTTCAGATTGTTCGCACAAAGTACTTGACTTCTTCCTACTTGCACTTTTAACTAAACTGCTCCTTCCCTAAAATTCAGCACTTTTTTTTAACCTTTTGTGCTCCTTATTTGTAATAATTTTCTCGTATTTGCAATGCTTGCTTGTTTACTTGTTTGTTTGCATTCAAAGTCACAATTGTAGCATGGCCGGGAACCACACTAGTGGATCTTGAGGGGTGCCTAACACCTTCCCCTCGAGATAATTTCTAGCCCTTACCCAAACTCTGGTTCTTCATCTCAAATTCTTCCTTAAAGTGTCCTAATGCACTATAATCATTAGGTAGCGACTCTTCAAACTCCAAAAACCCAATTCTCGCAAGGGAATAGATTTGTCCTCCCGAATGTCGTGAACCCGATTCTGCGAGGAAAAAGGGGGCGTCGACAAACCTCAGGTCTAAAAACTTGATCTCAGCCAATACAAGCAACCCAACTAACAGCTCATCACGGAACCACACAGATTCTAACACTATACAGTTTGTACACCAACCCAGCAATGACTCAATTATGCAGCAGAAATAAAGGAAAGCAAAGTATTAGAATTATCTAACAAGTACAACATGTGTAACAACAAAAGTATAATAATTTTTTTTTCATCAATCCGTCCCATAGAGGGAAAACAGGACACCAGGTAAACACAAGGAAAGGGTATCCCACATAACATCTGCTGCGACGTGGAACCCGCTCCCTAATACTCATCAAGCCAGTATACCACATAACATCGCTTGCAGCCCGCTCCCAAATACTCATCGAGCCAAAATGTTGATATCAAGTACAACAGAGTGCACAAATAAAACTATGGGAAAAAGTAAATAGAAGTAATAAGACTTAAAAAAACAAGTACAATGAGGTGTAATGAGCAAATTAACATCACGAGGGCTATCTCGCCCGCATTGCCATAAGGCCTGAATGGAATTACAACATGCGTGGGGAATAATCATACAACCTCACAGCTCATCACAACATAAGAGAGCAGCACATAACATAGGTCAGATGCACAAATAATATCCATTCTGCCTGATAACATAACCAAAATGACAATCTCACAGGAGCACACAAACTTAACCTGGTACAAGATACATATTCTCATTGAGCTTTCACATTTTCTCAACCAAATCTTGATCCTTCCCAATTAGATAAATATACTTCAAAAAGATCCACGACAACTTGTCGATAATACATGCTATTAATCATCCCATTCTCAACATTTCTTCAAAATCCGCAAACAGAAAATAGTCCATATATGAGGGCATCTAGCCCCAAACCTCTGGAATACCAAAATTTCCATACCCAACTCAACTATGCAAATCAAATGGCTGATATATCACACACTATCATTCTGTTGGAGCACCCATATAGGATTTCTGGCCGCATAACAAAACATGAACCTCGAAAGCCTCAAAACCCAGTAATCACCATGCTACTAGCCTCGCACCCGCAAACCAAAACTCAAGGTTTACATGAATGGGTTTACATGGCTAATAAAGCTAAAATAGAGTTACATGGTACCTCATTCTGAAAAACTAGAGCAAATACACATGCCTTCATTAGAGAAATTTTTTAGTAGAAAAATGCCCAGAATATATTTTGGTACCCAAAGATGGTATTCACTACTTAAAGAGAAGTAGAGGAACTCTACTGTACTATTGTGTTAAAACTAACGAATTGCAGTAATTATTTCAAATGCACACAGATCCAAGAAGGAAAAGGTGCCGGAATGGAGGAGAAGGCCAGCTACTGCAATGAGATTTGATTTTGAAAAAAAAGATTCCTTCGAAAAGGAGTTGGTGTCAGATCATATGCAAAGGCGTACTCGCAATGAGATGGGGGTACACACTACACACCATCATGAGTCGGAAAACATAACACGAACTCGCTCGTGCGATTAGAACAATAAAATAACCTCTAAAATCACGAAACGGACGCCAACATACATGAAATCGCAACCAAGCGTCCAGACCATATTGAATCAGCTTCAAATGATACCAAATTTTGCAGGCAAGTTCCATCTGACGAAACAGACCTATTCCAAGTTTCGAACCCACAATCAGGACCCGATAGCCTTAAAGTCAAACCCTGGGTCAATTCCATCAACTTCAGACTTCTAAAATAAGAATCAGTCCTAAAATCCTTTTGCGACCCTCTCAAAAACCCGAATCGATGATGCACGCAAGTCATAATACACTATGTGAAGATACTCGTGACCTCAAACTGCTGAACTGGACGCAATTGCTCAAAAAGACCAATCGCGTCGTTACAACAACCTCCCCCCAAACCCTCTCATTTCTCCCTCACACGCCGTCACCCGTTCCTCACCCCTCCAAACTCTCTCTCAACTCACCCAACCATAATCGTTGTCACCGGCGAGAACCTCCCCCCCCCCCACAATGTTTCTGTACCTTCTCCGACCATCCCTGGTCTCTTGCACGCCATGGCTCCTTGATTTCTTGGATCCTTGAGAAGATCTCAAAGAACCTAGTTGGTTCTGGTTTGAAACTTTGCTTGTTATCCTGTCTCATGCCATTGTTCAACCATGAGTAACAGATTTCTCTTTTTTTTTTTACGAATCTATGGTTTCTAAACCTATGCTCTCATCTCTGTTATGTTATCTAAAAACCCCTAGTCTATTACCTTTGATCATTTCTAGATCTGTATAGATTTGAGACGAATCGAGAACTATTACATGTTTTTCTCCAAAAATTTTCGGGTTTTAATCGACTATTCTTGCTTTTCCTTAAAACTAGGGTTCATTACGAGTTGTTTTCCAAAAGCCTTCGGATTTCTATATGTTTAATCGATTCTCTTTTCATCTTTTTGACCGATTTTTGCAAGAGTGCACGAACCCTAGTTGACTCTATGGAATATACTGATCTTTCCAATCTTAGCTTCGATTTTGGGTCTTTTCGTGTTACCAATCGTATTGATTTGCTCTGTATTTTCTGACTTACACATTTTCTTTGTCAAATCCAGTATTTTGTGGTTTTTGCCCTAATTAATCTCTGTTAGGACTTGAACCTGCTTTTTCCAACTATGTTCTATGTCTGTGAGGTTTTACTTAGTCTGATTTCTATTTATGAAAGTTGAGCAACTCTATCCTGGAATCAGTATTCTTTTGAAAAGTCTTGCTGATTGCTTTACTCTGTTAAAGATTCCTATGCATAGACTTTATTTCTTGTTTGTAACTTTAATTGGTTATCTCTGCCTTAATTATATGCCTGTATAACTTTAGGATTCGTACTGATTCTTTGTTTGGTATGGTCCGGTCTTTTTGCCTTAATTAAACCCCTGCTGTTACCATTAATCAATTACCCCTAATTAGAGGGTCTATTCCGGACTCCCTCATGTCAATTTCTCTTATTTTACCTCTCAAAAAACACTAAGTTCAGAACACACACTCACACTAAAACTCTCTCTCTCTCTTCTCTGCTACTTGTGATAATTATTGGTCTAGTTGGCTGAAAGCCAGGGCTAGACATTGGAACTACACCTGTTTTACACTCTGCACTTTCTTCTGTAACGGGTATGTCTCTAAGTGAAATTTTGAAACTCAACTCCATGTATTCCATTCCTGCACTAGTTCAGTTGGCTTTGTACCCAATTTGTTTCCCTGTTTACTGTTTTATTAAGCATGTCTATATTCTGCCTTCTCTTGTTCAATGTGTAATCAGCATGTCTAAATTTCACTTGGTTATTTGATACTTGTCCAGCATGTTTACTTAGTCCCTTCTTACCCCCCCCCCCCCCCCCCCCCGTAACTAGTTGACCATGTTAGTTACTTAGTCTCTTAATGCATTCAATTGGCCCTAATTGTATGTCCAATTCTGTTCAAAACACCCTTGTCTTCAACATGATTCTGTTACATTCTTTCTCTATGCTTTAACTGTCTATTACCATGACTGACTTGGACTCCTAGTTGTTCTGTGCATTTGTTGTCTCCCTTTCACCCATGCTTGTAAATCTGTTGGTTAAGTGTCTGTGAATGTGAGTATTCTATGATTAATTGGTTGTTGGCTGAATTGCTTTCCTCAGAAAATGATTTGAAAAAATGTTCCTCTACTCTTAGTAGTCTTCTCAAAACTGGTGTCACTCCCAGCATCTTCTTAAAATTATTTTCCATTTCTGAAATCTTTTCACTTCTAAAATTGTCTCTACACTGTTTCACCAAGTCTTTCAATACTATGCCAAGCACTGTTACTTTATTCTTAGACTATTACGTTCTTCCCCTCTTGTGTGTGTACTGCTTAGGGATCCTTGAGGTCCCTCTGAACTCTGGTACACCAGGGTTCGCCCTTCCACACTGCACATAATCAATCCTCTATTTGAGAATGGTCTTGGTGTGAGAGCATTGCCCGGGATCGTTGAGGTCCTTAGGGAACTCTGACACACCAAGACAAACTATTGGTCGTGAGATCTTTGGCTTTTGAGACTGTATTGAAGGCTGGCATCCCCAGGTTTACTTTGGGCCTGATTTAGGCTTCCTATTGTATAGTTTCATTTATTTATGTAATTCATTGGATCCTGGTCTGTAATAATATTCTTTGTAAACAGATATTGGGATAATTAGTGAAAAGTGGAGGGTTCCTATATGATTTTGTGGGATACCGGGTAGAAATCCTGCTTTAGGTTTATATTATGAGTGGCAATAGAAATCATGTTTTAGGTCTATATTGTGCTTATCTGCAAGTTGGAATAATGCCTTACGTTTATGTTGTTTGCACGTGAAATCCTGCCTTAGGATACTTACGTTTACTGCCTCTGCATATTAGAAAATATGTTATAGTCCCTCACTTCATTTCTGATTCTGCATAAATTGTCATCACCTAGAAATCCCGTTATTAAGTAGTTACTATAATCATTCTTAATAAAATGATCATCTCTCTCTTTGCATTAGAAATCATGCCTTAGGACTCTGTGTGCATTTGCTCTGAATCGTATCTACATTGCTTAAATGAATAAAAAGGTTTCAAACAGTCCAACATATAGATATCATGTCCTAGTATAAACATGCATGAAATCAGTTTTATAACAATAATCGCCTAGACCAGCATGCCTATAAGACAGAATAACTTCAAGATGTTTTAATCATTTCCCAGGCTATGATTGCATACAAACCAGCGCCTAGGCAAGCCTTAGGTAATTATTGGTCTTAAGACTGTGAAAATGTATGCTGTTTATTTGTAAAATTGTCCAGTTTTAACGGGCTTTTAAAATCAGTAGGCAAACTGATTAGGATTCTGTCACTTCGCCTTAAAATAATGTTGTCTATTCTGTGTTTGTGGTGCCCACCTAGATACCCTGTTCTAGGACTTCTCTGAAATTACCTGAAATCTGTGTTTAAGACGTGTTACTTATTTGTTTATGTGTGGAGGTAAATATGAGCCCCTAACTGTTTCTCTATTTGATAGTCCTAAATGTTCTTTATTGTCGCTTAGACTTTACCTTTTAAATACCTAAGAGTGTCTAGAACTGCCAAAGTATAGAGGTCCTAAGCACCTCCGGGACCACAAGGAAGGGACGGGTAAAAGCACGCTTTGAGGTCGCTAATTAAAATCGCTTATATAACTGCTATGGGGAGTGGGATAATGGGTAGTAAAAGGATATGATGACCTGTGCACTAATGCCACATGTAACCCCTCTATTTGAGGAAGGCTTACCGAGTACTGTACAGAAGTGATCCTATAGGCTAACCAACTTAGGACTTCCCTTCTTAAATTTATACATGTGTGCTTAGACTGCATAAACTTCCTTAAATTTACATATTTGTGCTTAGACTGCATAAACTTCCTTTATTTTCAAATGTTTGCTTAGACTGTTTACTTGTTAAATGACTAATTCAATAACTGAGTTCGGCAGGGATCCACCTTCCCCTCAAGGTTATTTCGATCCCTTATCCTAATCTCTGGTAATGCAAACTGGTTACATGAGTTAATTGCTCTAGGTGCCCTAACGCACCTTAATCCGTTAGGTGGCGACTCTTCAAATACCCAATTCCCAAAAGGAAACAAGTTGTGCCCAATGAATGTCGAAACCCGGACTTCCGCGAGGAAAAAAGAGGGCGCAACATTAATTGCACATGTTTACATGATTGTCGTGTCCTAGCCTCGTCACTACTTCGCCGAGGTTAGGCTCGACACTTACTCAGTACATGGGGGTCGGTTGTACTGATGCTACACTCTGCACTCTTTTGTGCAGATTTCGGTACCGGACCTGGTAAGTAACTGAGGTAGTTGCCTTCAGTCCAGGAGACCAAGGTAAATCTGCTGGTGGCCGCAGAGCCTAAAGTTCCCCTTCCCTGTTTAGCTTTTCAACTGTCTCTTTTCATTCCGAGAACAGTTGTACTTTTCTTTCCAGACTTATATTTGTAGTAAAAATCTTAGTCGTTCGTGAATTTGTGACACCAGATTCGTGGGTAGGCATGTATTGGAGTATTTTGATTTATTTTAACTCTTCCACATTTTTCATTTGTTTAGCTATAGTTACTGTTTATAATTGTTTGGGTTGATTGTTAATGTGTAGAACCTTGATAGTTGGCTTGCCTAGCTTTTACGAGTAGGCGCCATCACGACTCCCGAGGGTGAGAAATCCGGATCGTGACACAACCCTACGCGCAAGTCTTAATACATCATATGGACTATTTATCCTCGAACCACCAAATTAAATACAGATGCTCAAAACGACCGGTCGGATCGTTACAATTAGTTATAGTATTAATCATTCCAATTTAATGGTTTCTTCCGCCTGAGTAGTGTTAAACCTTATATTACTACTTAAAACATTATAGAAATCCAATTCATGCGGATACGATGTGTAAATTATACTATCGCTCACTAGCATGCTTTAGTATTTATATACTTTATTTTGCGCTTGTCATTTATTAAATGCATATTTTATATTTTAGAAGGAATATATCTACAACCCCTTGAACTTGCTAATATATTTTATTTACACACGCAAACTAAGGCTTGTTCCAATTAAGCACCTAAATACATCATTAAGTGTTCCTATTAAACACCTGCGGTAAGATTTTAAGAAAATGTCTTTTGATTTTTTTTTTTTTTTTGACGGAGCATGTCTTTTGTTTAACTGATACAAGAGTTTGTTTTAATTAATTTTCTTTTTTTTACTCTTGTTTTTGTTTTTTTGTAGCAAAGGGTTATATCTTATGTGTATAATTAAAGGAGATAGCATATTTTAAGTGGTTAACTTATCAACATAATAGGTGCTTGAGACACACACAGAAGCTTTTTCAAAATTTGAGTCGAAAGTGTCTAATGAATTTAACATGTATCCAGGTGCTCAATTGGAACATGTCTTAATTTAAGTGTCTAAATAAAATATAACTGAGTTTAAGGGGCTACTAATATATTCTGCCTATATTTTATTTCTCAAGTTCATACTGATGCCTATCGTATTGCCTAAGTTATGTTTCGAGATTATGATAGGGGTATTATCACTTTTAGCTCACGCCAGAAACTATTTATATTTGATAGTCGAAAAAATGTATAATACTAGTATAATTTTTGTATATAACATACAGAATTTTATATATATATATATATATATATATATATATATATATATATATATATATACATATATATATATATATATATATATTAATTATTTTACAGCGGCTCAGTGTTATTTTTTCATTATGATAAGGCTTCTATTAAATGTTCATAGCCCAATTTGAGTTAAGTCTCCATAAACGTAGAGTGGTAGCGGCGGCTGCAAATACAAATATAACTAAGGGAATTTCGTCATTTTTAACACATTTTGGTTCACTCTACAAATTGTTCAATACTCTATCCACTACTCTTCTACTCCCGCACTCTCTACATATATTGTTCTCTCCCACCGCCCTCCCATACAATATGATAATTGGTTACAGAAGCAAAATCTTACCACTTTCTGATGATAAACTCAGAAATGGAAATTTTGGTTCATCCGGTATGACACTTTTTGATCACTTCAAGATACACACAATTTGCCAGAGTCTATGTAGACCATATTTGTTGCTTGATGGTTTCAAAGAGGCAAAGGAAAGAATAAGGGAAACATTTCAGAAAGTAGAGTTATCTCCTTCTTCTTATGACACAGCATGGGTTGCTATGGTGCCTTCAAGACATTCTGTAAATGAGCCATGTTTTCCTCAGTGTTTGGATTGGATTCTTGAAAATCAAACAGAAGATGGATCTTGGGGACTAAATCCTAGCCATTCATTGCTTGTTAAAGACTCCCTTTCTTCTACTTTAGCATGTTTGCTTGCCCTCCGCAAATGGGGAGTTGGAGAAAACCAAGTCCAAAGAGGTAACCTTGTCTTGTTCAATATCTTTGTGAGAAGAGTAATACTAAAAAAGTTGTATGCATTTACACAATTAGGTCAGTTATTAGGCAAATACATAATTAATTTATTGATAACATTAATTGATAATTTCATAAAAATGGTAAGTAACTTATTATTACAGGTTAAAAATTACTAATAGCAAGGGCAGAGCTAGAGTACCGTGAGCGGGTTCGGTCGAACCCATTAGCTTTGATTCGAATCCTGTATTTATCTTAAAAAATCCATTAAATATGTATAAAGTATTAATTTAGAACCCAGTAACTAAAATAACTAGAATCCCGAACCCATTAACTTGAAATTAAATGTTAGCTTCTCTGACTAATAGTATATAAAAAAATCTTTGTCCGTGCATATAATTTTAATCCAAAAGAAAATACTATTGACATTGTCAAAAAAGAAAATAGAACGTGTGAAGGAGTTTGGATCTTTCTGCAGTATAGTACTTGAAGAATTCCTTTATTTTCTTTCAGGCCTTGGCTATATTGAAAAGCATGGTTGGGCAGTTGATGACAAGGATCAGATTTCACCCGTTGGATTTGAAGTTATATTTCCAAGTATGATCAAGATTGCAGAGAAACATAACTTGAATCTGCCTTTGGATCCTGGCCTTGTATATATGGCGATTCGCAAACGAGATTCAACAATTGAAAGGTATTCTGGGTTAGTTTTTACTCTACTAATGTTGTTGCTCCGAAAATAAAGTCAAACTTATTAATCTACCCCCTCTGTCCCAATTTATGCAGCAAACTCGGATTTCAAAAGTCAAACTTATTAATTTTGATCATGAATTCGGACATACAACAACAACAATAATCCAGTAAAATTCCAAAAGTGGAGTCTGGGAAGGGTAGTATGTATGCAGACCCCTACTGTGATGGAGTAGAGAGGTTGTTTCCGAAAGACCTTCGACTCGAGAATACGAAAAAGACGAGATGAGAAGGGGCATTATATCAGTACCATCAAACAGAAACCAAAAAAATAATAACAACATCAACGTAACTAGAAAATAGTTGAAATGCAATAACTAGAAAATAGTTGAAGGAGCTCCATTGGGACTAGGCATGGGATTACTAATACCACAAGGAAAGAGACCGATATAGTTTTTTATGGATCCATCTGAGCTCCGAGCTTTCTGACACACACAACCCCCTCCTCCCCCACCACCACACACACACACACACATATATATATATA
>NW_017681507.1:0-640 GCF_001879085.1 Nicotiana attenuata
TTTGGATAAACTTTATCAAATACGTATTTTTCTGAGACCCATGAACAGACGATATAATAATAATTCACATGGGGAATCAAGAATATAGACGCCCCTAGTATTTCTATGAATAGAGTCATTTATGAAAGTTGCGTATTTTGCTCGTTTCATTTGTATTATTCGGATCATGTGAAAAAGAAGGAAGGGAAAGCCTTAACATACCTGAGCCGATTCTCTTGAAGGAAGTACAAATATTTCTCAACACCGAGGAAAGACTGTCCATTCTTTTATTATCAGTAAAAGATAGGCAAGTTGCACAAGAAATAATAGAATATGAAGAAGGTCCCAGAATGTAGCACTACATATTCTAGCTGCTGGAAACCGGCACCAGTGAACAATCGCTACTCTTTATTACTCAACAGCAAAAAAATTGCACTCACTTTCTTTATATATAGAAATCCACCAAGAACTATGAAACATGTTTAATCAAGGAGTGCAGTAAAAGAGGTTCATTTTGATCAAAAAGTTATTAGAATATTAGTTCAAACCACATCAGCATGTGCTTCCTTACCATTAGCATAAGTGTATCTCTACTAACTACTATAGTTGTTATATATATATATATATATATATATATATATTCTAGTTATTACGTTTAGTT
>NW_017681507.1:4421-7544 GCF_001879085.1 Nicotiana attenuata
TCTTCACGGTGGCACTTTCTTTTATCTCCGTAACACTCATACGGTACCTCTTTAACTACCCAAACTCCTATATGGATGTTTTCCAAGGATCACAATGTCATAACTTTGGGGATGAATTCCTCATATTGGGGTTCCCTATGTTTATCTTGCACGATCTATTGATTTGTCTGTATTGTCTTGTCTAGCCATAGCTAGGCTCTTCGTGAATCAACTACTAATTGTTTGTTGGCCCATTCCCGTATCAATATTCCGTGTAATCTTTCTTGTTCATTTCCTTTGTCTTAACTTGCCTCTTGCACTGGCTCCTTATTAATTAATAATATCTCGGGCAGGAACCCTTACTTCCTTTCTCTGACGTCGTGTTTGCATAATTCTCTGGTATCGTAGCATAACTATAGGCTTTGAATAAGTGCAATCTCATCCCTTTTTCGTTTTATCGCATTCTTCCATTGATATTCCATAATTACCGGAACCACTTAATTCTGACGTAATGTCACGTCATTCCATATTCGCCCCTTTAGGCAAGTACTAAAAGTTGAAGCTACGACAATCTGCCTATAGATGTTTTACCTCTTCATTTTTGGCATCCTTTCACATCATCGATGACCCTTACTCTCCTTGCGGTAATCCTTTTGTACTAAGGATAACGAAATTCCTTACTTGCGAGGTAACAATTACTATAACTGGCACATATAGTCTCTTATGCTTAATTTTACTCACATTGCTTACTTTAGGGAAGCGTCTTCCTAAATGACCATTCTCTGAATTTCTCATGAATCTTCTTCCGTTGTCCATTATATTATTTCCGGTATGAAATATGAAATTCTTGCGATGTTGACCATTATCAAATCACTAAATCCCTAATTCATGTTTACTTTATCTCGTTCACCAGCCCAGACTGATATTTATTATTCTGGGGTCTAGCTTTTCCTATTGGTAATCACATTGAACTTACTTCTTGAAATGAGGATATGACTTCATGGCCTATACTCTTTCGTTTTCTTGAGGCCTATCACCTCTCATCTCTTCCTTCACCTGACTATGGACCCGGTAATGCCGTCATCTTTTTGATCTACCGTTGTCATCCATGTATCGCATCTTACTCATAATTCATTACTCTGCTAATATTTCTACCTATCCTTTTCTTGTGAAAACTTCAGCAAGACATTCTTTTGCTTTTTGCGCCCCTTGCTCCATCCATTGGTTCATCAGGTTGCCTAACATTTTTTTCTCTACTAGGGACGGGAGCCACACTAAGGTAATATTTATCCCTTCAAGGCTTCCAGTGCATATCCTTGTAGTAGCCATATCCATTTGTACTATTTTAGAGTGCACCATCTTGGTGTCTCACAAGGAGATCTATAAGCACCTTTATAATATTATTCGGAAATGTCAACTAACACAACAATCCATTCACCATTATAGGTTATTCTAACCCCAGACGGATCCTGATATCCTGTCCTGGCTTAAACCATATCTGCTAGCTCCCATCGGGCATAGCTGAGATCGGTGTGGCCAATTGTACACACCTCTGTTACTATCGAAGGCAACTCAAAAGGCTTATATTCCTCTGCTTGAATTGTAAATATTGTTAATCTTCATCAGCTGGGCGCCTCGTACTCTTCTTCATCTTGCTTCTTTTGCTTGTTGAAACTTGTATTTATCTTTATCTCTCATTGTCTTATACCATTAAGGTGGATAGGTATTCTTACTTCACTACTCCTTATCAAGAGGCTTAAACCTTTCAGTACGCACCTGATCTGCTGAAGGCCTCACATTTACTTATCGTAAGAATGATGCAAAGTCGAGTTCCTCTGACTCAACTCTTCCATAGCCATGTCTTTTACCAACCGTCTTTCTGGATGTAGGTATCGTCTTATTACGAATAAAATAGAAGTTAGGAATTTGAATTCTTACAACTGAGCTCTACCACACGATGTAGAGTAAGAAGAAAGAGTGACAGTCCTAAATGCCCTATAGCCTCTTGCTTATAAGTGTGGTGCATGACACACCCATAAAAAAGACTCTACTAGACATGACTTGTAGACTCCCTAGGACAGAACTGCTCTGATACCACTTTTGTCACGACCCAAACCGATGGGCCGCGACGGGCACCCGGTACCTTACTTAGCCGAGTACCAACATAACGTATCTTTCATATCATTCTATCATCAGTAGATGAATCGGAGTAAATCATGAGGAAATATAAACTTATACATATGAATAACGGGCCTATAAGGCTGGCATGATTCTTTATATACTCGGAACATAGGCCGACAAGGCCATACAAGCATCCGTGTACATGGCATCTGTCTACAAGCCTCTAAAAATACATAATATTACATAGGGCGGGACAGGGTCCCGCTATTCTAATCGATACATGTACTAATCATACTGACCAAAGAAGCAACTCCGGAGCAAATGGAGCGCACCAACACCTTCTGCTGAGCTGATAGCCTACTTTGAGGACTCTCGACCTATCTATCAAGACTTGCGGGCATGAAACGCAGCATCCCCAGGCAAAAGGGACGTCGGTACGAATAATGTATCGAGTATGTAAGGCACATAAATAAGTATATTACAGACATGGAAGGAAATATAGAGTAAATGACTCAACCTGTAAGTCCGAAAAACTCCGTAAATCATGAAATACTTTTAGTGTCATGCATATGCATATGAATGTCATGTCGTGCATAGGTACATGTGTTCATAACATCATCAAGCATCTGAGGGCATCCCATCATATCATTTCGGCCATTGTGGGCAAATCATCAACGTATACCAGCTGATCAGGTGGTGGTGCGTATATAACGCAGTAACCTTTTCCCATATCGTATATAAATATAATATACATATATACGCGTATATAACACCATCTGGTCATGGATCAAAGTACATGTATAAATGCATGAAATACATATGAAATACGTTAATAAGATTTTCTCGGAATGCCATAAAAATCAATATGCCTTTCAGATAAACTTTATCAAATACATATTTTTCTGAGACCCATGAACAGACGATATAATAATAATTCACATGGGGAATCAAGAATATAGACACCCCTAGTATTTCTATGAATAGAGTCATTTATGAAAGTTGCGTATTTTGTCTCGTTTCTAT
>NW_017681507.1:7926-11199 GCF_001879085.1 Nicotiana attenuata
AACTTTGTATGAGCGCCTGACTCTTTTCTTCTTTTCCAGCTTTTAGCCAATCTCTAGGCTTCACTTTGTGAACATATACAAAATTATGTCAAGCTGTCCTTCTGGGCGTCATTAGCTTTACTACCTCTAAGTAGGCCATATTATACCAAAATTCTTACTTCGATCTATCGATACCGAGGTCTGCTACTGAACTCCAATTTACTCTCGCTGCTTATCCTATATGCATAACGCTAAATCCTTTGACGTTCTTCATTACTATTCATCTTTAGACTGATGGCCCAATCTCATCTTGTACTTTGCAATTCTTACCCATCCATTGTTGATTCACCTCAATGTTGATCTACAACCATCCATTGATAACTTGAAATTTCTTACGTAATATATTGCCACTAGGGCTTACGTTGCATCGTGGAACATTTGAAATAATTTTCCTGATCCACCTGAGGGCGATACTGTGCTTCCATAACCATGTCTCATATCATAGTCATCCCAATGATTTGCCTTACATGGGTATTTTAATCCTGTACAATTCATGAACTCATTACTCAATCGGAGGCCCAAACGTCATCCCTTATTTATCACAATTGTACCTTTATTCTCCCACCAGGGCAACATTCCATTTCTTCTTAATATTATTAGTCTTAGACTCTTTTTGAGTTCGTTTAGGGTATGCTAAGCTTTCAATAGTTTAAAGAAACCATCAGCTCCTTTGTTTTCACGGGCTTGTTCCGATGACTTATCCATTTTCGTCACCTTCTCACATGCCTTCTTCTTATCCCTACTCTTGTCTTTCTAAAACCTTGTCGTTCTATCATCCTTTAGCTTGCGATCGATTCCCTTATGACTTCAAGAACATCGAGACATCACATCGTCTCTAACTCTTCTTTTACTCTCTTATTAGACCTTTCGGTACTTAGAAACTATAGGCTGGAAGGTGCGCCACTGACGAAGCTGTTACCATTCCTAGATATTGAATCCCAGTGATTCTAGCCTTCTATTCGAAGCGTGGACTATTCACGATCTTCTTCCCTTGAGTACCTTGTCGTTGTTCACCTTTACCTTACTTACCTTAAAATCTCGCATCGTATCTTCTATCTCTTTCATGACTTCCCTTCCACCTAGGTGTAATTTATGTCCAATACTTGCACCTCTGGTGCATACATAACTCGGTGGGAGCTTCGTATTGACTTTTTATGAGGCTAGTACTTGTCTGACCTATTTCATCATAGGGCCGTTATAGAATATGGTGGTTGTACTCCCTCTTGTACCTCTAATATTAAGAGTGGCCCTGTAATGTGCTCAATCACGATTTTTATAATTTTCTGGGTCCAATAATCAGATTCCTGATTTACTTCGTTGATGTAACTTTTTAGTTTCCTCCTTCTTCTGATCAGCCTTTATGTAGGCTTAAGCTATCTCCTGATCTGCGGTTCATGGTATTAGTTATTACTTTAGCCTTTTATGGACGTTGAGGAATATCCATGATACAATCCTTTGATAATTCAATCCTTCGTCTATGACCTGGGCTCAATTCTTTCTTTTAACGTATACCAGAATCTTCTACGGCTGTATATGTTGCATGTATAAAACTCCAAACTCTGGATCATTGATCGAATAATTTCTTTCGTTCCATCTTGCTTTCATTCAAGGTAAGCTATTACTTTTCCTAGTCTTTATGCCCCCGTGTTGCGTCCATACTTAGCTTATCTTAGTGCCCACACATGCCAGAGTTTTCGTGCAACTCATATGATCTCGAGTATTAGTTTTAATTTTTACTTCCCGTTCATTAGCAACGGTAGGTGCCACTTTCCTTTGGAGTGCTTCCAATTTTTTTGTGAGACTGTTATCACATGACCATTCTCTCCTTAGGTCACTGAGCTTAGGTTGAAGCCTTCTCCTTGCTTTCTCAGCTAGTCTTTCATTGTAGCATTTAGGGAGGATCCTCTGACTCTTGTAAGGCTGCGAGCTTATCACATCGTATCCCTGATGGAATTTTTGATGTTCTTCCTTGCCTATAATTACTCGTAGTTACTCATCTCCACGCCCTGTGCTTGTAGTATTACTCCTAATCTAATATTCTGACTATCTTCACAGTGGCACTTTCTTTTATCTCCGTAACACTCATACGGTACCTCTTTAACTACCCAAACTCCTATATGGATGTTTTCCAAGGATCACGATGTCATAACTTTGGGGATGAATTCCTCATATTGGGGTTCCCTATGTTTATCTTGCACGATCTATTGATTTGTCTGTATTGTCTTGTCTAGCCATAGCTAGGCTCTTCGTGAATCAACTACTAATTGTTTGTTGGCCCATTCCCGTATCAATATTCCGTGTAATCTTTCTTGTTCATTTCCTTTGTCTTAACTTGCCTCTTGCACTGGCTCCTTATTAATTAATAATATCTCGGGCAGGAACCCTTACTTCCTTTCTCTGAAGTCGTGTTTGCATAATTCTCTGGTATCGTAGCATAACTATAGGCTTTGAATAAGTGCAATCTCATCCCTTTTTCGTTTTATCGCATTCTTCCATTGATATTCCATAATTACCGGAACCACTTAATTCTGACGTAATGTCACGTCATTCCATATTCGCCCCTTTAGGCAAGTACTAAAAGTTGAAGCTACGACAATCTGCCTATAGATGTTTTACCTCTTCATTTTTGGCATCCTTTCACATCATCGATGACCCTTACTCTCCTTGCGGTAATCCTTTTGTACTAAGGATAACGAAATTCCTTACTTGCGAGGTGACAATTACTATAACTGGCACATATAGTCTCTTATGCTTAATTTTACTCACATTGCTTACTTTAGGGAAGCGTCTTCCTAAATGACCATTCTCTGAATTTCTCATGAATCTTCTTCCGTTGTCCATTATATTATTGCCGGTATGAAATATGAAATTCTCGTGATGTTGACCATTATCAAATCACTAAATCCCTAATTCATGTTTACTTTATCTCGTTCACCAGCCCAGACTGATATTTATTATTCTGGGGTCTAGTTTTTCCTATTGGTAATCACATTGAACTTACTTCTTGAAATGAGGATATGACTTCATGGCCTATACTCTTTTGTTTTCTTGAGGCCTATCACCTCTCGTCTCTTCCTTCAACTGACTATGGACCCGGTAATGCCGTCATCTTTTTGATCTACCGTTGTCATCCATGTATCGCATCTTACTCATAATTCATTACTCTGCTAATATTTCTACCTATCCTTTTCTTGTGAAAACTTCAGCAAGACATTCTTTTGCTTTTTGCGCCCC
>NW_017681508.1:0-5863 GCF_001879085.1 Nicotiana attenuata
AAGTTGGTGAGTCCATTTGACTCATGATGGTCGTAAGTGGCGAGATCTGTCTAAGGGCAGATCGGAGGCAAAACACCACGGTACGTGCTATGCGATTTTGCTCGTTTTTTGGAAAGCACCCTCCTTCTAAGCGTATTGATTCCGTCTGTGTAGGAATTGGGGAATTCTCTGAAGCGAGATCGTGCCTTCTCGGAGAGGGAGAAGAATCATCAACTTTGGGGCCGAACAATAATTATAAGCGAAAAAGAGCCCTCGCAGGGTGACGGTGCTTATAGCAAGACGAGTCCAGCCCGGAGGCTCAGGGAGAATGTATCAACCGAGCCGGTAGCGCCCGAGGTCCCTGGTTTTAGGAGAGAGGCCTCTCCTACATCGTCATATTTTTTCCCCACCGAAGGTTTCTCGAGGAACGATGGTTCTTTGCTGCCGACTTCTTCTCCCGTCGGAGGTACTTCAAGGCATGTTCGCGGCCAGGGGCCGCGATAGGTCGAGAGACCATATCCCAGCCAGGGGCAATTTTACCGGGGCTGATGGAGCCAGACTGGTAGATGTGCGCTCGACTTTTGAGGAAGCCCAGGGGCTCTACTCTGTGGTGAGTTTTGGCCGGTCATGCTGATTTTCCGGTTTTTGTAATTCTTACTCTCTTATTGAGTTTTTCCTTCATAGACTTTAAACAAGCTCAAGTCTGAGATGCTTTGTTGTGTAGGCCATTGCTTACTAAAAAGCCGTGGACGGGGAGAAATCCCTCAGGCTTCTTTGCGATGAAAGGAAAGATTAGTTGGCATACTTGCGGTATGAGGCGAGTCGAAGCCTGAACTACGAAAGCTACCTCAAGGAATAGGTAATTTTTATTCTAGAGGGGACCCATGTTCCTTTTCTATCCCTGAGGCTGACGTTTCGTTTATTTTAGTTGCAGAAGAAGACGGAGGACCTAGAACGCCTTAGGAGTGAATTTGGCCAAGCCAAGCGCGAGTGTGATGAGTTAAAGGCTCGGGCGGACGTTCAGGCTACAGCAGAGAAAGGTGCTTTGGCTAAAGCTTCCGCCCTCGAAGTTCAACTTCACTTGGTCCGAATGGATACGATTACAAGGCTCGAGTCTGAGCTTTTGAAGATGAAGACCGAAGTTGTGGATGCCCAGGCCGAAGCCGTAATGAGCCGAACTAAGGCTGATAAGAAAGTGGCAGTCTATTTGAAGGACGCTGCCAATGCTCGAGCTGAGCTGAGAAGGGATCTCGACCGGGAGAGTAGGAGCAAAGAGTATGTTAGATGTAAATCTCGGAGGGAAACCCTAGAGGAGATCCATGCCAGAGGCTTCGACTCTCGGAAGAGATAGAGCAAGCGAATGAGGACGAATATGGCGCTAAGTTCCTTCTGTCCGATGTCGAAGATAGCGAGGAAGAGGCCGATGGGCCACAGTCCTCGAGGGGACGTAGATTATGCCTTCCTTTTCTAACTTTGTGTATAGTGCTTTCGAAATACATTGTAAATGGAGTTTTGTATTTTTTCACATATATGTATAAAAGGAAGCCTTGCGGTTTCATTTTTCATACACTTTCCTTTGCTTTGATGTTTGTCAGTCATTAGCCAGATGAACTGGTCTTCGAGTTAAAGAACCCTTGGGTTTATAGTACAACCCAGGGGCTCGTTGGGCTGGCCCGTAGGCTCTTACACGTTTGGTCGGTACGACTCTTTAGTATAAGCCGGCATTTAAGCTCTTATGTTTTTGCTCTTAGGCATATTCAGTTAACTGTTTCGGGTTCAATCTTCGAGTCAGTTTTTAATTCGAGCTCATTGACCCTTCAGTTTTTGAATTTAAGGTTGGCCCTTAGGCTCTTACGTGCTAGGTTGGTATGACCTTTAATATCGGCTGGCGACGATGGCTCTTACACATTGGGTCGATACGACCTTTTACATAGGCTGGCGATAGTGGCTCTTATGTATTAGGGTCGGTATGACCTTTTACATGGGCTGGCGACAGTGGCTTTTATGCATTAGGGTCGGTACGACCTTTTACATGGGCTGGCGACAGTGGCTCTTACGCATTAGGGTCGGTACGACCTCTAATATAGGCTTTATTTTTCCCTCGTTAAGGACTTTTTGAAATTGTATTTTGCCTGACTCTTCGACGGTTTGGTAGAACCTCGATTGTGAGCCGTTATGTGGTGATGATCGAGCACCTCGGGAGGTTTTGCTCGGTGGCTGAGTGTTTCGAAGCCTATAGTTTTGGAGCTGACATGGTCGAAGCCCTTTTGCCTATGTCGAGGGTAGCCTGTTTTAACCAGTTCTATTCGAAGTTTTTTCGAAGTAATTGAAGGCCAGTGATTTTGTAGCGATGGTCGGGCATCCCCGAGTCCCGTTAGTTTGGCTGGTACAGCCTTGTGAAGTCATTGTGTTTGGCCGGAACCTTTCAGTCCCCGAGTGAAGTAGTTTCAGCGTCTATATCGAGGGTATGCCTTTTTAGGGTCTTACAAGTTCGACATATAGCCTTAACTTTAAGATCGGGTTTATGCCTTCTGTAAGGTCTTATAAATTTGAACACGCCTTACTTGAGGTCTAACAATTTTGGTTACTTGGTACAAGTATGGTTCATGCCTTGCTTGAGGTCTTACAGTTTTGTTGTTGCCTTATATAGGTCTTATGAGACCGAGGTTGCCCACATGGGGTCTTATGGCCTCGGGTTTTGATAAGTCAATGGGATGGCAATTGGCGACAGTCCCTAAGACATATCTTGGCTCTGGAGCCGTTTTTGTAGACTTGATGTTGCCTCGTTGAGGGCTTACGAGTTCTAAGCTTTTGACCCGGAGGTCATATGAGTTTTTGATGCCAGTCCCCGAGTGTTCGGGATGTTTTTTGGCCCTGGAGCCGTTTATTAAACTTGACGTTGCCTCATTGAGGGCTTATGAGTTTGAAGCTCCGACCCGGAGGTCATACGACTTCGAGTTTTTGACGCCAGTCCTCGAGTGTTCGGGACGCTTCTTGGCTCTGGAGCCATTTTTGTAAAAATACCGAGCTTCTTTGTAATGCAGAATGCTTTGATGGAGGGGGAAGTACTCTTTGATTACTTGGTACAAGTATACACGTTTTTGCTATCAAGGGCTCGGTTATTCTATACGGACACGGTTCGTTCGACCGTTTGGTCTGGTACATCATTTTTCTATCGAGACCCCGTTCAGCACATCTTGGATTCTCCGAGGAGGTGACTTCTGGGGGGATGCCCCTCAGTATTCGAGGTTGATTGAAGAGAAGCCTTAAATACTTGTCGAGCCTTCCTCAGGTAGCATATAGGTGTTGCCTCGTTAAAAATCTTGCCGGTAAAACCCTTCTTGGGATAAAAACCTGGTCGAAGGAAAAGAGTCAACATACACTTTTGGAACCTAAGGCCTTCGAGTTAGAAAGTGCTTTGGCCATTTCGATCGGATACCTGCACTCAAGTTAGTATAAAATGTAGCTGAAAAAGGGAGATGATCATACTTTAGTGCTGACGGCGCTTCGGGCCTCCATATGATTCAATCGTTTGTTATGAGGACGCGGTACGGTCCTGTGCTTTATTTAGTCAGGCGTAGCCGAGAAAGTAGCTTGTTATTGCTATTTTACTGTTTGCTTATCCTTTGGCTCCTTCAACGGTAGAGGTATTGGTGCCGGTGCCACATCGTGCACCGCAA
The DNA here is from genome assembly GCF_001879085.1 of Nicotiana attenuata. Taxonomy (NCBI): domain Eukaryota; kingdom Viridiplantae; phylum Streptophyta; class Magnoliopsida; order Solanales; family Solanaceae; genus Nicotiana; species Nicotiana attenuata. Next base: position 3,660 of record NW_017681508.1, read on the forward strand.
ACATCTCTTTTGCTGCATGATGTTCCCCGTAGATGGTTTTTATCCCATCCTTTGTCGGAAATTTCATTATTTGATGGCGAATACGATGTCTGAAATGTCAACGTTGAAGTTGTATTCTGATAAGCGGGGTGCCTCAGTCGGCCCTGTGTGCCTATCGAATCCAGCTCTGCTAATGAGTCCCCGAGGGTTCTGGCCTCGATCTATCCTTTAGTCATTGCGGGGTATGTTGCGCCTCGGGGCGTTTCTTCTATCTTCAGTGTATGGTTGATATCTTTCTTTGTTTGGCTTTGGCTCTTTTCCCAGAAGCCTGCTAGGATATACCGAGCCCGGGGGGGCTCCTAGTTGGTCGTCTTCGACCCTGATCTTTGATTGATATCGGTTGTGGACGTCCGACCAAGTCACGGTGGGATACTCGACTAAGCTCTGCTTCAGCTGCTTCGAAGCTATCGAGCTTCGCTCGTTCAAACTTTGAGTGAAAGCCTGCACTGCCCAGTCATCGGAGACTGGTGGTAGTTCCATTCGTTCCATTTGAAAGCGAGATACGAACTCTCGCAGCATCTCGTTCTCCCTTTGCTTGATTTTGAAGACGTCGGATTTCCTTGTAGCTACCTTGATGGCACCAGCATGCGCCTTTATGAAAGAATCTGCCAGAATGGTGGACGAATCTATTGAGTTCAGAGCAAGGTTGTGATACCACATCATGGCCCCTTTCGAAAGTGTTTCTCCGAATTTTTTGAGCAGGACAGACTCGATCTCGTCGACCTTCAGGTCGTAGCCTTTTACTGCACAAGTGTAGGCAGTGACGTGCTCGTTGGGGTTTGAGGTTCCGTTGTACTTCGGAAGGTCGGGCATTTTGAACTTCTTTGGAATGAGTTTTGGGGCCGCTTCCTGCAGGAATGGCTTTTGTACGAACTTCTTCGAATCTACACCATTCAAGATCGGGGGTGCGCCTGGAATTTGATCGACCCTAGAATTATAGGTCTCTACCTTCTTGTCGTTGGCTTCTATCTTCTTCTCACCTGACTCGATCCTCTTTGCGAGATCCTCGAGCATCTTTATGTTAGCGGGGTCGGCTACCGACCCGTTGTTGCTCGNCAATTCTCTGATTTTGCCATAGTTATGGTTGCTGCGCCAGGATTCGTTCGACAAGAAGAAGGAAGTTCCGCCTCTGATCCCTGCCTTGTTGGTGGGGCATCACCGGAGTCAGGCAGGCCGCCCTTGGGACATTTTGCTTTGAGAGGGAATTTTCCTACAGGAAAACCTCCCAATGTTCAGGGCCATTGGGAGTATGCTTCGAAGCTTACCTCTATGATAGGAGGGGGGCATCTTGAGTTAGTGAGAAAAGATTGTGGATGGGGGGGAGAAAGTAGTACTGCAGGTACCTTCCCCAGAAAAGAGCATTATGGACCGTGCCGAGGGGTTTCTGAACGTATACATGTACCCCTTTATGCTGGGGCCTCGCGATACGGTTGTGCTCGATTTCTGTCGAAAATATCGAGCTACCTTGGCACAGGTTCACCCGTCGTTTTGGCGTATAGTACTGATGATGCGATTCTTTGCGGAGGGAGCAGGGCTCGATTTTACCCTTAGTCTTCTTATCAGGCTGTACCGGCCTTTTCACCATCGAGGCCTTCTAACCCTTTGATGCCAATCCACCAGGCCTTTCTTTGTTGATGACGAAGAAGATAGGGATCGGGAATGGATGAGCCGATTCATCCGAGTACGGACTGTTGACATTATCCCGATGGAGTTCCTCCCATTTCCCGAGAAATGGAATTTTGCATGTAAGTGGTACACTTGTGTCTTTGTTGTTTTGCTTGTTTTGCTCATGGCAGAGGCGGGCTCCGTAAATGCATTTTTCCTTCCCTTTATGCAGCAATTTCATGGACGCCATACGAGGTCCCGACATGACGAATTGGGCTCGGAAGTTGGTGATCCATTTGACTCATGATGGTCGTAAGTGGCGAGATCTGTCTAAGGGCAGATGGGAGGCAAAACACCACGGTACGTGCTATGCGATTTTGCTCTTTTTTGGAAAGCACCCTCCTTCTAAGCGTATTGATTCCGTCTGTGTAGGAATTGGGGAATTCTCTGAAGCGAGATCGTGCCTTCTCGGAGAGGGAGAAGAATCCATCAACTTTGGGGCCGAACAATATTATAAGCGAAAAAGNGCCCTGCAGGGTGACGGTGCTTATAGCAAGCGA
>NW_017681508.1:8065-11198 GCF_001879085.1 Nicotiana attenuata
TTTCCTATGTTTGAAAACCGTGGCCGTAAGGTCATATGGCAGTGTTTTCATCAGTTATGCCATGACTCTTCCCCAGGGCTTTCCCCCACTGAGTGGGACTGCACTGGTTTGTTGTTGTTGTTGTTGTTGGCCCGAAATAATGAGAGAGAAATCTCAAATCCTCGCATTAAAGGATATGCGGACTATGAACTTCTACTCATCTCTCTTAACTACCCGGTACGACGCTTTACTCCTTTTTCTTTCCGTGGAGTGAGGTGGTGCCATCTACTAACTATTGCATCCCACACCGGTGCAACGTCTCAAGAAGTGGCTTCACAATAGTGGCACTGGCGAGACCCATACTCGCCAAATTTTTCACCAAGCCACTTCTTCATTTTTTTCTGCTTCTTCGTCTTCCTTGAAGACTCCATTTGGAAGGTCGAGGTGGGGCCCCAAAGAAATGTTTCTCGAAGGCATTTCTCTCGAAGATGTACCCCCCAAGAGCAGATTAGATTTTTAGCTGTTACTTTTGCTTCTTTGTTTCTGCGTAAGGACCCCTCGTGGGCTTTTGTAATCATGTGTAAGGTCCCTTCATGGGCTTTTTGTAATCAACGTTTATTAATGCAAAGAAGTTTCTTCAATTTGTCTCTTATTTATGTTGGATTTTCCTTTATTTGCATTTGTGAAGAATCTAAGTGCATGACTCTACCGATCGGTCCGAATACCGGGCCCGAGTGTAGGTATTTCCTCGGCTCCTGATTGGTTAGTACGATATCCAGTGGAGCCCTTTGTCATCCCTCGGACTGAGCCCGGGTTGGATAGATACCAGCTTAGGCCGCCGGGACCCCCGAGTGAAAATAGGGCTTCAAATTTATAGAACGAAACCTAGCCTTTTAGACCCCGTCAATAGTCCTTGAGGGGGAACTCGCTCGGACGTCCGAGAATAAAGATAGCCTTTATGCTTTCGAAAGCAGTCCCCGAGCGAGAGTTCGCTCAAGCTCGGGCGACCTGAAAACTTACTTTGAACTAAGAGCGAAGATAACCTTAAGGCGTTGCAGATAGATCCCGAACGAGGGTTCGCATGGATTCGGATAGCCCCTGGATTAAAGTAACTGAGAGGACGTTTAACTGGACTCGAAGGCAAGAAATAGCCCTAAGGTTTTATTAGTAGTTTTTGAGTGAAACTTGGCTCAGGCTCAGGTAGCTCAGGGGCCGGAGGATCGGGTAAATGACCCGCACTGGCAATAGCAAAAATCCTCGAGGTAGGGTACCAACTCGAGGTCAAGCCCATATGAGTAGGTTTTTAGAACTTATCTTCTTTTTGACAGAGGTCCTCGAGATCGGGTACCATCTCGAGGCTTGTAGTGATATCAATGGCTCCTTGTAGCCTATCTTCTTTTTTGACAAAGGTCCTCGAGTCGGGTACCATCTCGAGGCTTGTAATGACATTAATGGTTCCTTAGAGCCTATCTTCTTCTCGACAGAGGACCTCGAGATCGGGTACCATCTCAAGACTTGTAACGATATCAATGGCTCCTTAGAGCCTATCTTCTTCTTGATAGAGATCCTCGAGACGGGTACCATCTCGAGGCTTGTAACGATGTCAAGGGCTCCTTAGAGCCTATCTTCTTTTTGATAGAGATCCTCGAGATCGGGTACCATCTCGAGGCTTGTAACGATATTAAGGGATCCTTAGAGCCTATCTTCTTTTTTATGGAGATCCTCGAGATCGGGTACCATCTCGAGGCTTGTAACGATGTTAAGGGCTCCTTAGAGCCTATCTTCATTTTCATAAAGATCCTCGAGATCGGGTACCATCTCCGGGCTTATAACGATGTTAAGGGCTCCTTAGAGCCTATCTTCCTTTTGATAGAGGTCCTCAAGATCAGGTACCATCCCGAGGCTTGTTGATTCGGGGGTTTTTGATCCCCGAAATGCCGTACGGCCGCATAAATTGTATGACATGGTTATAAAACGAGCGAGGCGATCGCGCCGATACATCTTCCCAAAGTGATAATGGCTTAGCCAATATTTTTAACTGGCCTTTGAGGTGGGCGGACAGTCACCGCTTGCTTCTATGTATAGGTTTGTCTTCTCTCCTTTGAGGATTTCGTTATCCTGAGTATCTTATTCTTCTTCGTAGAGTTCTTCTCTCTGCGTTAGGTTCTTCACTACTTTAACTTAGGAATCCTTGCTCAGATTTTCGCTCCAATTCTCTGATTTTGCCATAGTTATGGTTGCTGCGCCAGGATTCGTTCGACAAGAAGAAGGAAGTTCCGCCTCTGATCCCTGCCTTGTTGGTGGGGCATCACCGGAGTCAGGCAGGCCGCCCTTGGGACATTTTGCTTTGAGAGGGAATTTTCCTACAGGAAAACCTCCCAATGTTCAGGGCCATTGGGAGTATGCTTCGAAGCTTACCTCTATGATAGGAGGGGGGCATCTTGAGTTAGTGAGAAAAGATTGTGGATGGGGGGGAGAAAGTAGTACTGCAGGTACCTTCCCCAGAAAAGAGCATTATGGACCGTGCCGAGGGGTTTCTGAACGTATACATGTACCCCTTTATGCTGGGGCCTCGCGATACGGTTGTGCTCGATTTCTGTCGAAAATATCGAGCTACCTTGGCACAGGTTCACCCGTCGTTTTGGCGTATAGTACTGATGATGCGATTCTTTGCGGAGGGAGCAGGGCTCGATTTTACCCTTAGTCTTCTTATCTAGCTCGCTATGCCTTTTCCCCTCGAATCGACCTCCTCGCGCGTCGAATCTGATCAAAACCACAAGAAATACATCACAATAGGCTAATGGGTCATAACCCAATCGAAAAGACTCGAAAAATATCAAAAATCACGAAGTTGGCAAAACCCGAGCCCCGGGCCACTTCTCGAAAAATTACGAAATTCACATCTCCGGATTCCTCGTCTCTCCACGAGTCTATACATATCAAAATCATCAAAATCGGGATCCATTTGACCCCTCAAATCCCTATTTTAAACTCTCTTAAATTCAAGCCCTAAACCACCATTTTTGACCTTTGATTCCTTGATTATTCAGTCCAAATTCATGTTTATACACTATAAAATCAAGCTATAAGTCCAAGAGTTCATACCTGACACACAGAGATTTCATAATCAATTCATCGGTATTTAATTTTATAA
>NW_017681509.1:0-769 GCF_001879085.1 Nicotiana attenuata
TATGTGCTCCGCATCTCCCGCTCGGTCTCCCAAGTAGCCTCCTCCACGGGCTGACCTCTCCACTGCACCTTCACTGAAGCTATATCCTTTGACCTCAACTTTCGAATCTGCCTATCCAAAATGGTCACTGGCTCCACATCATGAGTCAAATCACCATCCAACTGAACCGTGCTGAAATCCAAAACATGAGACGGATCGCCAATATACTTCCAAAGTGTAGAAACATGAAATACTGGATGCACACTCGACAAGCTAGGTAGCAAGGCAAGCTCGTAAGCCACCTCCCCGATCCTCTGAAGCACCTCAAACGGCCCAATAAACCGAGGGCTCAACTTTCCCTTCTTCCCAAATCTCATAACAGCCTTCATGGGTGAAACCTTCAGCAGAACCTTCTCCCCAACCATGTAAGACACATCACGGACCTTCCTATCAGCATAAGTCTTCTGTCTCGTCTGCGCCGTTTAAAGCCGCTCCTGGATCAATTTCACCTTGTCTAATGCATCCTGAACCAAGTCTCTACCCAAAAGCCTAGCCTCACCCGGCTCAAACCAACCCACCGAAGATCTACACCGCCTCCCATATAAACGCCTAATTCTCTATACAGTTTGGTGGACTCTAGTTTCTATCATATTCATTCCTTGATTCTCCTCTGGCCTCCAGGTCCAGCCACCTATTTTTCTTTTATTGTTTCTTTTTCTGGTTGTCTGGGGGAGGGGTTGTACTTATGGGATGATATCGAACTTTCGTTGTTTATGTTGGACTTTGATTT
>NW_017681509.1:5181-6543 GCF_001879085.1 Nicotiana attenuata
ACGACACTACTACCTCCGTACCGTACTACTACTACAACACTACACGACACGTACGACACTCGACACTCAGGTAGGTATCGGTACTCGTACTGGGGTATGTACAAACTCCGGAGGGGCTTCTACAGCCCAAGCGCTATATCAAGCCAATCATGGCATAAATCAGTGAAACATGCTGCGGCGTGCAGCCCAATCCCATAAATATCCTCACAATCAGGCCCTTGGCCTCACTCAGTCATCAATCTCTCCAGTCTCTCGGGCTCTCAGAAATCAGGAAAATTTAGCCCAATTAGCAAATATAAGATGTATCATTAAGAATAACCGAGATTGAGACATGATATGCGAGTAAAAACTGAGACTAAGTACAAATAGCGTTTAGCAGGTAATTCAACATATAACACGGCCTCTGTGGGTCCCAACAATACCACCACATAGCCTAAACAGGGTTTCTAACATGATTCAGAGTCAAATTTCTATAACACATGGAGAACATATAGCTAACAACAAGTTATTCAACTTTATAGTTTCCCGAGACGGACCAAGTCACAATCCCCTCGGTGCACGCCCACACTCCCCTCACCAAGCATGTGTGTCACCTCCAAAATAATCACATGACACAAAATCCGAAATTTCATACCCTCAGGACCTGATTTATAACTGTTACTTACCTCAATCCTAGCAAAACTCTACTCCAAAATGCCTTTGCCTCGCGAGTCGGCCACCAAATGTCTCGAATCTAATCACAAACAGTACAATACAATCAATACGGGTTAAAGGGATCAATTCCATAAGAAAAATTAGAGATTATAGCTCAAAATCCAAAATTGGCTCAAAACCGGCCCCCGGGCCCACGTTCCAAATTGCTACATTTAAATCTCGCATCCATTAGAACCATCCTTGACAGTCATCCATTCTGCTCAAATCTTAATTAACTGATCAAACGGATTGGACGACATGTGCCCCATTTGCACACCAACACCCTAAGAAGTAATTGATGATAGGCTATAATTACGTATTTTAGTCGCTTATTACACTCAAATTTACTGCACCTTAATTGAGTTTGAGTTTTAATCGCTAGTGTCTTGCACTAATTATGTGTTTTATGCCTTGTAGGAGTGATTCCGAGATATGTAGATGTTATGGATTGAATTCAAGTGATTTGGAGCTTTGAAGTATGAGTAAAAGCTCAAGGAATTAAGCCGGGATCGTGTTCGGGGGTCAACGGATGATAGTTGGAACAAACAAAGAATCGAGTAGGCATATTGCGCACTGTCTAGTAAAACGCACATAACGTTTTGCTCAGAACTCCATTTGGGCTGCACAATATATGGTTCGAAAGCTAACTCAAAGGGCTACAACTTTCAT
>NW_017681509.1:8899-11197 GCF_001879085.1 Nicotiana attenuata
GGTTAAGATACGGGAGTCGAGGTTGAGATGGTTCGTGTGATGACCCGATATGTCGTTTATAGTTTTACACATAATTTATGTATTCCAAGACCTCGAGTAGATCTGTTTAGCCTTCTTCGATTTACGTGCGTAGTCCGTGTCCTTTTTTCGGAAATTTTTTATGAGAAAATTGATAAAAATATAAAATCGTGCCTTAAAACTCATTTGAGTTGACTACGGTCAACATTTTATATAAACGGACCCAGGTCAGTGTTTTGACGGTTTCAGTGGGTCCATAACGTAATTTGGGACTTGCGCTATGCCCGAAATAGAATTCGGAAGTCCCTAGCTTGATCAAACGTAACTTGTTGAAAACTAGAAGTTTAAAGGTTTAAAGAATTTCTAAGTTTGACCGTAGGTTGACTTTATTGCCACCAGATTTGGATTACGGTTCCGTAACTTGGTGTAGGTTCATTTCAGTATTTATGACTTGTCTGCAAAATTTGGTGCAAAACGGAGTTGATTTGACGTGATTCAGACGTCCGGTTGAAAAATCGAAAGTTCTTAAGTTTCTTTGAAAATTTTATTTGTTCTGGTGTCCGATTCATAGTTCTAGGTATTTTTTGGTATTTTAATCGCGCGAGCGAGTTCGTGTAATGTTATTACACTTGTGTGCATATTTGGTTTGGAGCCCGAGGGGCTCTGGCGAGTTTCGGTTAGGCTACAGAGTGATTTTGGACTTAGAAGAACAGCTGATGCATTTTTATTTCTGGTGCTTGATTGCAGATCTCGCATTTGTGAGGTCTGGCTCGCAAATGCGAGCCTCGCTTTTGTGATCACCTCAACGCATTTGCAAGCATGAGCTGGGGACTGGGGTTCTCGCATTTGCGAGGAAAAGAGTCGCATTTGCGTTGTTTTTGTGTCCGCATTTGCGACTCTGTCATCTCAATTGCGATGCTATGTGAGTTTGGGCATCTTCGCATTTGCGAAGGATTTGGTTGCTTTTGCAAAGGGGGGCAAATCGTATTTGCGACCAACTTGTCGCAATTGCGACTTCTGACTTTCGCATTTGCGACCTAATAATAGCATTTGCGATGTTTGCATTTGCGAACAAGATATCGCAATTGCGACATCCGCAACTGGTAAAAGAGGGGAAAAACGGGATTTAGCTCATTTCTTTCAAACTCTCAACCCTAAACACCCTAGAGACAATTTTTCCAAGAGTTTTTCTTCCTAAATTCATTGGTAAGCAACTCTAATCTATTTTCTTTCAATTACCCATTACTTTTCAAGTGTTTTCAGCGTTAAATCTAGGATTTTCATGGTAGAAATTAGAGATCTAGATAGAATTAGGGATATTTGTAAATTTGGGAATTAGACCTCGAATTGAGGTCGAATTTCGGAACAAATCACATAACCAGGCTCGGGGGTGAATGGGTAATTGGGTTTTGGTCCGAATCTCGGGTTTTGACTAAGCGGGCCCGGGGTTTACTTTTTGGAAAAAGGGTAAAGATCTTAACTTTATGTATTGTAATTGATTTCCCTAGCATTATTTGATTTTATTGAGTTGATTTTAGATAGATTCGATTGGTTTGGAGGCGGATTTTAGAGGAAAGGCCCCGGTTGAGCTTTGATTTGATTGAGGAGCGAGGTAAGTGTCATGGTTAACATTGACTTGAGGGATTAGGACTTGTTTGCCTATTTGCTACGTGATTAAATGTGTGGGTACAATGTATATGTGAGGTGACGAATACTTATGCGTTGTTGTTGGGTTAAAGCATGCGGGTGGAACTTGTTTCCTTGTGATTTATTGCCTCTTTAATTTCGATGTCTATGCTTAGGTTAGGTTATTACTTATTTGATCATTCTTTCCGTATTTATTTCTTATTTAGTAATTGCTGAGTATTTTGGAAGTTGAAGTTGGTACCTTGGCATCATATATGACGTTAAATACAAATCTTCGCATTATTTACTTCCGAAATTTATATTATCATTGTTCCATGGTAAGGAAGAGTGTTAAAGTACGAAGGGTGATGCCGGGCCATTGCATTTATCTCATTTATTGATTTATACATTGCGAGGAGGAGAATTTAAACATGAAGGGTGATGTCGTGCCATTTATATCATTTATTCATTATATTGTGGCAAGGGAGAGAGTAAAAGCACGAAGGGTGATATCGTGCCATTTCATGTTACTTATGTCATCATTTCATGGTAAGGATGAGAGTAAAAGCACGAAGGGTGATGCCGTGCCATATTTATATCATCGGTTCATCTATCTTCATTGTTGATGATTTATTTGGCTGTTACGTGATGTTA
>NW_017681510.1:0-947 GCF_001879085.1 Nicotiana attenuata
ATACTTGTATGGCCTTGTCGGCCTATAGTTTTGAGTTTACAATGGTCATGTCGGCCTTATAGGCCCGTATGTCACATGTATAAGTTTGTATATCATGTTCGGTCATCATATGTTGAGTATTCCCTTATGTTTTATTCTTGTTATCTCATGACATGTTTTCTATCTCATTTACCCTTGATAGTATGATAAGAAAGATATGTTACGTTGGTACTCGGTTGAGTAAGGCACCGGGTGCCCGTCGCGGCCCTTCGGTTTGGGTCGTGACATTTTCTTTATTATTTGATGTTTTTTATGAATTAATTGCATGATTTTGTGTCTTGTTTGTATTTTTGTGTGCATTTTTACTTGATATAATTCCAAAAATACAAAGTAGTACACGTTTAATATTACAAAATAAAGCAAATAACAAAAATGGTTCTTTGCATTTATACTTTTAATTTTAGAATTTGCCTTAAGTTTGCTTTTAAATTAGGAGTTAATTTATTTAGGAATTAATTAGTATAATTGTAGAGTAAATTTGGGTCTTTATTTTTTAACCTTGCATTTAATAAAATCAGGTAAATTAAATAAAAAAGAGAGTAGATAAAAACAAAAGAAAAACAAAAAGAAGAAAACAAATAAAAAGAATCAAAAGAAAGCCTAGTCTTAGTAAATACCCAATTTTGGGCCAGCCCAGACCCAATTTCATCTAAAAAACCCGCCCCAATCAGCCCAATCCACAAGATTAACCCGGCCTGCCTTTTTTAAAATGATAAAACGGCGTCGTTTTAGCCAGGTTAATCCAGACCATTCATTGTCTATCATCTAACGGCTCTCATCAATCCAAAGCATTTAATAAAAAATGTCTGAAAATGGTATCAACCCTAGAGACAGACCCTTCTTCCTCGTACTCATCGTTCCCCACCGGCTCCGCCTCACGCCACCGCCGGAAATCGCCTCACGGCGGC
>NW_017681510.1:2456-6627 GCF_001879085.1 Nicotiana attenuata
ATTTGAGATTTGAATCTCCTTTTATTGGTTTTCAAAATAATTTCTCTTCCACTCCTTTGCTGCTGGTTGTCATTTGCTGTTGCTGACTTCTTCTCCTTCTTATTACATTCTAATTTCCAGGTACACATCCTATATCTCTCAGATTTTGGAATGGAATGAAGTGATGCTTGTTCTTCTTATGTTGAATTCCTTATTGAATTGTAATTAATTTCAGCACTCTATCATATCTTAGTATGTAATTGACTAAGGACTGTTTAGAATTGGAGGTTCATGACTGAAGTTAGCTTATCAGTATTATGGCTGCTAGCATTACAATACTCGCGTGAAATAGCTTATCATAGTTATTACGAATGTTGTGAATCATTTTCCGACTTGTATGAGTGGTAAAAATATGATATTAGCTGTAGCTTAATAACTTTAGTTTGGTTATTATGTCAATTTAAGGTCTGCGTTTAGATTAAGATGCTATTTGGACTGTAGAAATTATATTTCAGATTTATAAGTATACTATTAGTTATGATATGGATAATGTTTAGCTATTCTGTCAATTTGAAGTTCTAACTCGAAAGAAGTAATAGTTCTAGAAAATAGGTTCAAAATGATTTTACATTTTCGTCCAATTCTAGTATCTCATGTTGGAGTCGAAATGGCCTAGTAAATGAATCCTAATCATGTTAATTTAATCGCTGAGTACATCAAATATTCATAGGAGTTCAGTAGTTCAGAATTAAATTGGTAGTTATCAAACTTGAATTCACTTTTATCCAAATCAATAAATCCAATGTTTGAAGCTTGGGCTTGCCTATAGGCCCAGGGCTGATAGTCTATATCTATTGCTTGGGCCTCAACATCACTCATGCATGGCCCAGTTCCAGTCCTGCTTATCTTTTAATTGGGCTTGCGTCGAGGCCCAAGGCTAGTAACAGTCCATAGGACAAATTGATTTCGCTTTCCCTCTGTTGAATCGCATTCGAAACTCAATGTTGAAGGCTTGAATTCGTTTTAAGTTTGCGGGCTTAATTTTATAACACAGGTTTTGGGCCTTCCAAGCTAGGTAGCATATTTGAATTAAGAGGCTCTCCTCTTGTTCAAATGTGGACCTGAGTTTGAGACCCGAATTCCTTAAATGCTTTCTGATAATAGTCAGTTGACAATGCTAATTAATTCTAAGCCCTTTAGAGATAAATCCGATAGAAAATCCTAGTTTGCTCTAGGTTGGCTTTTAAATAAAAATGAGATGAGCCTCTCCAAATAAAACACATAAATTGCGGGGCCCTCTTTAAATTCTTAATTAAAATACTTAGAATCCGGGGTGTGCCGTTTAGCAAATTTCATGGCCCCCCGCAATGTAATAACACGTTAGTCGCATTAGGCGCGCTATTAATAATTTTACCTTCCTAAATACGGGTGTGCATTTCATGCAACCCAAATCCAAATCCTACGACGTTGAATAAGAGGTGTCAAGGATCCGGGTGCATTTCATGTGACGTGATCCAAAAACACGCTCTTAAACGGCGTTCACTTTCATAAAAAATTAATTAAAAGCGGTTAAACAATTCTAAAATTGCAATAGGATAACGTGTATTAAAATCAGACTTTAGCCAAATATAGCAGTTGACCGACCGTGCTAGAACCGCGGAACTCGGGAGTGCCTAACCGCTTCTCCCAGTTTAACATAGTTCCTTACCCGGATTTCTGGTTCGCGACTGTTAAACAGAGTCAAACCTTTTCCTCGATTCGGGATTCAAACCGGTGACTTGGGACACCATAAATCTCCCAAGTGGCGACTCTGAACTTCTTAATGAACGAATCCCGTTTCGATTGTCCTTTAATTGGAAAAACTCCTTTATTATACCCTTCACGGGGTGTAGTAGCGAAAAAGGAGGTGTGACAGGGACGTTTGAAAACTTAGAACGAAATAGGCAGCAAAAACAGTAAAAAGGCACACACGATATACTGGAATTTCTTCCCAACTCGTATTAATATGTGAATACAAGAACACAATAGCCAACCCTATGGCCAAGACAAAGAATTCCCTAATTCCCTGCCCCAAAATGATTTAGGGTCTCTTTGAAAAGCCACCAGGTAATTGGAATTGATGTAATTATTATGGTAGTAAATACACAGCCTAGTAATTACACAGTTGTGTAATTGCGACGACTTGTTTGTTTGTCATAGTGTAATTACAGTATAATTACAAGTTTACTGTTTGGTTGCACGAGTGTAATTGCACAGTTAAATTAAATTTGAAATGAATAATTATTAGGTGATTTGGGATGTTTGTGCAAAATTTCAGGTCATTCGGAGGTGATTTGGTTGGATTTTGATCGAATGCGTATTTCGGAAGTTTTTGAAAAACTTAGGCTTGAATTCGATGAGAAATTATGGTTTTAGTGTTGTTAGAAGCGTTTTGATGATTGGAGCAAGTTTGAATAAGGTATTGGATCATGTTTGTATTCTTAGTTGAGGTCCCGAGGGCCTCGGGGTGATTTCGGATGGCTAACGGGAAGTTTTGAACTTAAAGAGATTGCAGAATTTTGCTGCTTCTGGTATTTTCGCTTCTGCGGAAATGGGACCGCAGAAGCGATTCAAGAACCGCAGAAGCGACAGCAGTCGCAGGTGCGAAGATGCCAACCGCATCTGCCGAGTCGCAGATGCGACAAAAGGACCGCAGATGCGGAATTTTGGACAATAAGTGAGATTCCACAAAAGCGGAAAATGACCGCAGATGCGGTAGTCGCAGAAGAGACAAAGGACCGCAGAAGCGGAAACAACTGATCTGAAGTGGGTTTTAATCCCTCAGCGAAATTTTACAGAAAACATATTTTTAACTTCGGACTTGGGGTGTTCTTGAGCGATTTTGAAGAGGAAATTCAAGGACTTCGATCAGGTAAGCATTCTTGGACTTAGAACACAATTTTATCATGCAAATACATGGAATTACACTGAAAACTCAAGGAATTAAGGTCAAAAATGGCGGTTTAGGGCTTGAAACCTAAGAGAACAAAAGGGGAATTTGAGGGGATATTTGGACTCTGATTTTGGTGTTCTTTATATGTATAGACTCGTGGCGAGATAAGGAATCCGGTGATATAAAATTTATAATTTTTCGAGAAGTGGGCCCGGGGCTCGGGTTTTGCCAACTTCGTAATTTTCGATGTTTTTTTCGAGTCTTTTCGATTGGGTTATATTCCCTTAGCATATTGTGACGTATTCGTTGTGGTTTTGGTCAGATTCGACGCACGGAGAGGTGAATTCGAAAGGCAAGGGCATAGCAAGCTAGGACCTTGGCCGGCTTGAGGTTAGTAATAAATGTAAATGCTGTGTTGAGGGTTCGAAACCCCGAATTTGCATAACGTAGTGCTATGTGAGGTGACTTGCACGCCGGATAACGGGCGTGGGTAGAGCACCATCAGGGATTGCGACTCGGTCCGTCCCGCTTAATAAAAATTGATACCTATTTGATTGTAGAATTGTAATATCCTTATAAAAAATGGATTAATTGTAATAATTGGGCTTCGTGCCAACTACTTGAATCCTTCAGGGATTATTTTAATGATTTCTTACCATATTTATAAATATTAAACTCAGTCCTGGTATTTAATACTGTGTTTGAAATCTCAGCCATTTTCTTAAATTAGAAATTAAGTTAATATATTTAAAATGAAGTTTGGGTTGAATATTTTTATACTATTGTGTGATTTTGGACTGAGTATGGGATCGGGCTGCACGCCGCAACAGTATTATAATGATATTGATATGAGGCCAAGGGCCTGTTTGATGCCACGATATGGCTTATTATTGCGCTTGGGCCGTAAGGGGCCCCTCCCGGAGTCTGCACACCCCCAGTGAGCGCCGTCGACGTTAAATAAATGGAGCGGGCTGCACGGCCGCAGCGGGGTAATGAGGTACCGGTTTATGTGTTGCATTGCATATTTAATTGTTATTTATTTCTTCATCTGTTGTGATATTCATTCTAACTGTATTGTTGTTTAATGGTATTATTAGCTTTACTTTGTGTTTATTTAGGATTTCTTATCCTCAGACCTTATTTATATTTATTACTTTCTGAGTTGGAAGTACTCACAATACTCCCTGCACCTTGTGTGCAGATTCAGGTACACCGAAAGGGTGAGTGAGGGCTTGTTAGCTGAGCAGCAGTTATCCGGGA
>NW_017681510.1:10313-11193 GCF_001879085.1 Nicotiana attenuata
TGAAGATTTGGAGGCATTACTTGTATGGCGTATCCTGTGAGGTATTCACTGATCATCGCAGTCTTCAGCATTTGTTCAAGCAAAAGGATCTTAATTTGAGGCAGCGTAGATGGTTGGAGTTACTTAAGGATTATGACATTACTATCCTGTATCACCCGGGAAAGGCCAATGTAGTGGCCGACGCCTTGAGCCGGAAGTCGGTAGGTATGGGGAGCTTGGCATATATTCCAGTTGAGGAGAGGCCATTTGCAGTTGATGTTCAAGCGTTGGCCAACCGATTTGTGAGATTAGATATTTCAGAGCCCAGTCGAGTGTTGGCTTGTGTGGTTTCTCGGTCTTCCTTGTATGACCGCATCAGGGAGTGGCAGTATGATGATCCACATTTGCTTGTCCTTAAGGACAGGGTTCAGCATGATGATGCCAGGGATGTGACCATTGGAGATGATGGTGTGTTGAGGATGCAGGGCCGGATTTGCGTGCCCAATGTGGATGGGCTTCGGGAGTTGATATTGGAGGAGGCCCATAGCTCGCGATATTCCATTCATCCGGGTGCCGCGAAGATGTATCAGGATCTCAGACAGCACTATTGGTGGCGGAGGATGAAGAGAGATATGTGGATTATGTAGCTCGGTGTCTTAATTGTCAGCAAGTGAAATATGAGCATCAGAGACCGGGTGGCTTACATCAGCAGATGGTTATTCCTGAGTCGAAGTGGGAGAAGATCACTATGGATTTTGTTACCGGACTTCCACGAACTCTGAAGAAATTTGATGCTATTTGGGTGATTGTAAATAGGCTGACCAAGTCCGCGCACTTCATTCCGGTTTGTACTACTTATTCTTCAGAGCGGCTGGCAGAGATCTATATTCGAGAGATAGTT
>NW_017681511.1:0-5025 GCF_001879085.1 Nicotiana attenuata
AGTTCAGTACTCATATACTCATGCCAGTTCAGTACTCAGATACTCATGTCAGTTCAATACTCAGCTATTCAAGTTCGTTCAACACTCAGCTACTCATGTCAGTACAATACTTAGATATTCATGCCAGCTTAGTACTCTGATATTGATGTTAGTTCAATCCTCAAATATTCGTGCCAGTTCAATATTCAGATATCCATGTTAGTTCAGTATTCACGTATTCATGGCAAATCAATATTCAGTCAATGCAGTTCAGTTCAGTATCTCAGCAGTTCAGTAATCATGTATTCATTATGTTTAGTATGCAAGTGTTAATGAAAGTTCATGGTTCCACCAGACCCATTTAAGGTCCGGAGTTAGCAGAAGTTACAGTCAGGACAATCATTCGAGGACGAATGATCCCAAGGGGGAGATAATGTAACACCTCGTACATTCGGACTAGGTATGGATATGTTAAATGGGTATTAATTTGATATTTTAGACATATGAAGTCCTAGCGGGATGATTGTGGGTGAAAATAGTTGTTTCAAAATGAAGATGGAAAGTGAGGTGCACAATATTTGACAAAATCGACTAAGTTTGCAGAAGGTCTGTATTCCATCAGTGTTTAGTGAAAACGTGTAAGGAATTTGAGAAAACTTAAAGCATAAAAGTTGTAGGCCTTTGAAATAGCTTTCCAACGATATATTATGGAGCCCGAACGGATCTCTGTGCAGAAGGTTATGTTCGTTTTTCGGAACAGTACGCGTATGCGCGAACACGCGCGCGAACAAGCCTTCAGGTGCGCGAACTCGCGCGTGGGAGGCAGTGTTACTGCCGTTGAGCGCGAACTCTCGTGCGAACAGGCCTCCAGGTGCGCGAACTCGCGCGTGAGGGTTCGTTTTAAAGCTATATTCCGTCCCCCACAGCCCCAAAACATAAAAACTTGCTCTAGAAAGGGGAACTCTCAAAAACCTAACTCCTTAAGGGTCCTTCCACCACCCAAGGTAAGTTCTAATGGTGATTTTAAGTTAATTTCAATTTCCCAACATCTTATTAACATGGGTAAACCCTCCAAATCATTAGATATTCGATTGGGACACCATTATTGAGAGAAGAAACCCTAGAACTCGAATTCAAGAAGATTGAACGTCAAAAAGGTAATATCTTCACCCTCTAATTAATTCTAACATTGGTTTAATGATTATAAACCCTAGTTCATGAGATATGAGTTGATGGGTTTGATAGAAAAGCATGAAAAATTATAGGATTGGGTTGTTGATTGTTGATTATTGATTAAAGATATCGTTTATCTTATGGGTGATAATGAAGGGTATTGAACATAGCAATTTGATGCTTTAGAATTTATCTAGGAACAAGAGAATGGGTCATTGGGTGTAGAGACACCATTAATAAGGACTATGAAGCTTTATTTTCACCAAGTGTTTGACAAGATGCTTAAGTGACCAAAACATGAGGATCATTGCTAATATGGAATCCCTTTGACTTGTATTGATTTAGATTAAAGTTGAAAGGGGTTGACAAACGTTGTATTATGCTCAAGAGCAGGAAGTTAAGGTATGTGAGGTTAACTCTCTACGTTTGGGAATTTTAATTATTCTCCCTACACTACGTTTCTTTTACAACGTATCAATTGCCTCAGAAATATAGTTAAGCCTAGTTCCTTGAATAGTTGTAGAACTTCTATTCCCTAGCTTCATAACTCGTTCATGACTTTCATTCTGAACGTTGTGAGCTCAGTTCGTATTCAATATAGACTTGGGTTTGATTCCCCGAAGTCTCAGTATAGCTTACTCAGCATGTCATAAACAGTTGCAGTTTCAGTATTCATAACCAGTTCAAGAATACATGTCTCATTCCAGTCCAATTCAGTATTCCAGTATTATGTAACTTAGTATGATTCAGTATTCCAGTATTATGTAACTCAGTATGATTCAGTATTCCAGTATCATATAACTCAGCGTGATTCAGTATTTCACTATTATGTATTACAGTATGATTCTCAGTTCCTGATTTTAAATCCCTGAATGTTGAACACCAATCTTTGGGCCTGAAGCCGCAGCTAATGCTTTATGCATCTTTGGGCCTGAGGCCGCAGTTTATGCTTTATGCATTTTGGACCTGAGGTCGTAGTTATGTATACGTATACTTGGGCCCGAGGCCGCAGCTTGTGCACATATATATATATATATATATTGGGCCTGAGGCCGCAATTTAATATTCAGTTAAGCAGGTTGTTCATCATTCAGAAGAGGGAGTATTTATATCCTTACTTCCTTTATTCAGTTCAGTTATCACTTATCAGTTATCTTTTCAGTTATCAGTTCAGTTATCAGTTATCAGTTATGAGTTATCTTTTCAGTTATTCGTTCAGTTACCAGTTCTCACTTCAGTTTCAGTTTCAATAGTTATCAGCTTAGTTTCAGTTTCAGCATTTATAATTCTTTCTTTCAGTTGCTTTACATACCAGTACAATTCAAATGTATTGACGTCCCTTTTTGCCCGGGACCTGCATCTCACAATGCAGGTAATGATTAACACGTTGACGATTCAGAGTGCTAGGATTCTCGTACCAGCTAATTTGGTGATCCCCAGTTCTTTCGGGGCATTATCATTACCTTACAGTTTTCAGTACTTAAAGGCAGTCAGTATTTTCAGTATATTATTAGAGGCTTCATAGACTAGAGTAACAGTTAGACAGAGTCACAGACTTTTCATATTAAGCCATGTTGGCTACAAATATATTTCAGAATTGTATTATTATTTCCGCACTTTGATTTATACCATCCATAATTTTCAGTATATCAGCATGTGTTAGTTTATCTTCTGCATTCAGTATGTTATGATACCACATGTTGATTCAGCCAGCCAGTTGGTTCGCTCGGTCACATGTAGTCCGGCGTCGAGTGTCATGTTACGTCCAGGCCCAGGTTCGGGGCGTGACAAAGCTTGGTATCAGAGCACTAGGTTCAAAAGTCCTAGGGAGTCTATGAAGCCGTGTCCAGTGGAGTTTCCTTTATATGTGTGTGCCGGCCACTCATATAAATGGTTAACTACCAAGACATTCAGGATTGTCTCACCGCTTTCTACTCTAGATCGTGCCATGAAACTTAGAGCAATAGGTAATCTTCTTTTCCTATTGAATTCCAAACGTATTGGATGCCCAAGCGACGCGCATGAGAAACCTAAGGTCCTAGAGAGGATAATTGCCCATTGGGGTATAATTATGAAGTACAGCTTGGTAAATATGAGACTTGAGAGGATGTCAAAAGTGGGATGCAATGGATACTAGCACACATTAGAGCATAACCTTATCAGAAAGTACAAAAGCAGTTATGATGTCTCATGGTTATTAGTTTACCTCAGTTACCAATTATACAATCTTTCAGTTAGCAAGTTTATGGTTACGCCAGTATTCGGTTATATGTTTACCGGATCTCCAATTTTCAGTGTATCAAAATTTCTATAGACTTGTGAGTATACAGTGAGGCATATGGATGCTCAGAGAGTATGTAAGTAACAGTGATTATAGCAAAATCTTCGCATGTTTTAGGGATTAAGACCCAAGACTCATTGGATGGTGCATAAAGTGATTTATCAGATATGTATGGCAGTGTATCCGTATGTCAGACCCCACGGTGTATCAGGTTAAGAATTCAACCGCAGCGGGCATAGGATTGATCACTATAGTTTTGACAGAAAAGAGCCTAAGGGAAATGTAGCTAAGAATAATATGATGTACGAAATGAGAACTAAGAGCAGGCAACATTGAATTTTAGGGAATGATTTTATGTCGTTTAGATTTATTCAAATCAGAACTAGAAAGTACCATGTTAGTGAATTTATATACGAAGTGGCTATTATTGTGAGATAAAAGATATGACAGTTCCCCTTAATATGACTATGTGTTTAGGTTGGAGCTTTATACTCTGAAGTGATTTTGAAGTGTATAGAAAGCTTGGGGTTAGATATTCCAATTTTGTTAAGACAAATGAACTTTCCCTAAGTGCGATTCATGTGCATGGTTCAAAAAGAATGATAGCGTGCGGCAAAAGAATATGATCGGATGGTGAGGGAAGTTAGGAGTAACCTTATGCTCCACTTTAGTTATTCAAAGCAGAGCAAGAAAACATGATGCTAGCAGGGGGTTAGTAAAAGAATAGTAAATAAGTTTGAGTAAATACAGTGAATTAGCAATTTCAGCAGAGCTAGTAGAGGTAAGATTTGATTCACTTAGTTGGGTTAACTCTAGTGAGTGGATGATAGTTTGAAATACCGAATATGTGTTATAACCCAAAGAGTTTAAGTTAAACCCGAAGTACAGTAACAGTGGAAAAAAAATATAGCTAGTAGTAAAACAGCGAGCAGTAGAAGAATAGCTTTTAGGAATTATCGAAATGTGGTTTCTCCAAGATTGACAGTGTGAGCAGAGTTAGATTATTAAGATTGTGTATGATAGTTGTGAATAAATTAGCTTTCCGTCATGTGAATAATTTAGTTTTTCCTAGCTCAGAAGTAAGTTGGAAGATGAGTCGTTATTGGGGTAGAATGGAAGGAATTGCAGAAAATAAGGGAAAGTTATTCGGATCCCAACAATAAGAGAAGGATCTGCAAGTATAAGACCTTTGGTCTAAGGGGGTGATGTGAAAACCATCAGTAAGTGCAGTTAGAGATCTGAAATTCGAATAGTAGCATGGGATATGAAAAAGAAAATTAGTTCGGTAATGAGGGAAAATTGTATAATTACCACAAGGATTATGTTTAGCATGTGTAAGAAAAACAAGTGAGTAGAATGATCACCGAGTTTAGTCATTGATGATAAAGTGATCACAGAAAGCTATAAAATCATGCCCAGTTATGTATCACGAGGGTAGTGCCATTGCACGAGACTCTAGTCTTCGGAGTACCGGTTAAAGACTTAGCTCAAAACAATTCTATAAGTGTTTTCAGGAAATTCTTAAAAAGATAAAGTGTGGGAAGTATAACTCATGATTGAGGTAGATAAGAGAACTCTGGTAAAAGAAGTTC
>NW_017681511.1:5740-11191 GCF_001879085.1 Nicotiana attenuata
TCTTTTTTTTTTTTTTGATTTTCACCGGGTGTCCGAGTCTCTAAGAGCCCCGACTAATCCCGGGGGTGCACAGGCCCTCGGCAAGGAGTTTCCTGCAAGTGCACCACGATTAATTCAGGTTTTACCCAGTCCGATGGCCCTCAGAAATTGTTTGCACCCAGGAGTAGAGAATTATAGTTTTAGTATAAGAAAAATAGTTGCCAAATATGGCATAGAAAGGTAATATAGCTTACCGGCTCTTGAACTTGATTAACATAGTTTTTTACTTTTTGCTTCTTTGTTTCATTGAATTGCAATTTTTCAACTCCTTTGTCTATATTGTTTGTATTTATAGTTATTTTTCTTGTATTTACATGTATATTGTTTGTGTTAACGCGCTTTGTTTGTCTTCTTGTGCCTATGATCCCACATATCTTGACGCTTTTCTACACCTTTCGTCTTTGACCACACTTTTTCGCAATTATTATTGATGTTTGGCTAAGTCATGCATAACCTCGTGTATGGTATCACTGTAATACATCCTTGTTAGTTATGCCCAAGAGAGAAAAGTTTGCTGCTTCTTTTTTGCATTACCTTACTATTCTGAATGTGATGTCTTTTTATGTGTCTTTCCATTGTCTTTCTCTGAACTGTGCACTGTTTGAGTATATATGGCAGTTAGTGATCGTTTACTCTTAGAAATAAGTATTTCAAAAAAAATTCTGCAAAGATGAAACAAATTACTCCCTCCGTTTCAATTACACGGAGTTTAAGAAAAGAAAGAAGACTTTTGAACTTGTGGTGTAAAATGAGGCACATATATTTTGTGTGGCTATAAATCATTGCAAAAAGGTAAATTGTTTCCAAATAGGGAAAGGGGTCATTCTTTTTGGCACGGACTAAAAAGGAAATAGATTCACATAAATTGAAATGGAGGGAGTAATAGTTATGAGGGACTTTCTATTGTTTTCCTGTAAACCATGTGCTGTAGTATATGGGCCGGTAGTGATCTCTGTGGTTAGGGTTATTCTTTCTAATATCATTTTTTGATAATCTTTCAATTGTTTCCTTATAGAAAAATCATTTTTCATAAAGATAAGTATTTCAAATATTTTGACTGTAGAAGAACAATTTAAAATTGGAAATAGTGAAACTTGCAAGGATGGCTTTTGTCAGAGTTGATGTTGGAAATCTATTGATACCACTTTGCTACCCAAGAATGATATACTCATGCGGTCATGCCTATGCTGCCATGCTTGCTTGTTATGAATTATTATCTGAGATTCTTTCGAGCACTAGTTTGCTCATGCAGGAAGGTTCTTTGATAAATTCTACGCTAATAATCAATGCCCTTTATAGGGACAACCTGCTGATAAGGAAGTCAAGGATGCTCCTCCTGGAAATCGTTTAAATGCTGTGATCGAAAAGATTGAACGCCTATATGTGGTATGCATTTGTTGTTTACTCTTTGTTATACGCCTATATATATGTATGTGCGTGTGTGTGTGTATTGAAAGACTCTTCCTGCCATCTGCATGATCTCTTTTTGCTTAGTCTTATTATTTTGCACTTGATCTGCTAATTACTCATTATGTCTTTTAGGGCAAACAAAGTGATGACGAGGAAGATCTTAATGATTTCCCAGATGATGATGAATATGACACTGAAGATTCTTTCATAGATGATACTGAGCTGGTTGGTCACATCATGTTCTTTAACTTTATCTACCTTATACGAATATCTATTGTTTTGTGTTATATCCTAATGATTTTTATAAGCCTCGTGAATCTTTTATGGAACTTTGTGCAGATGACTTTATATGTTGTAGTCAAAATACCTTGTTTCTTGTTATGCAGGATGAGTATTTTCAGGTTGATAACTCAGCAATAAAGCATGACGGGTTCTTTGTCAATCGCGGAAAGTTGGAGCGCATGTGAGTTTTCTTTCTTTGTATTTTTTTGGCATTGCATTCTTGCACTTCCTTGTGGCTTAATTGTTGGTTATAAGTGGTGAAGCTTATAACAGTTAAATCATTTTCTTCTTCCTCCATTTTTGTCGAGAGGCAGCATCCGAATAGAACTGCTACTCCTTCTCCACCCTGCCAAAGAATACAGCAAAAAGATTTGCTACAAAAACCTGGTTTCAAATCTGAAAATACGAGGTACAAAAAAAACTGAAAGAATATATATATATATATATATATATATATATTGGGCCTGAGGCCGCAGTTTAATATTCAGTTAAGCAGGTTGTTCATCATTTAGAAGAGGGAGTATTCATATCCTTACTTCCTTTATTCAGTTCAGTTATCAGTTATCTTTTCAGTTATCTTTTCAGTTATCAGTTATCAGTTATCAGTTATCAGTTATCTTTTCAGTTATCCGTTCAGTTACCAGTTCTCACTTCACTTTCAGTTTCAGTAGTTATCATTTCAGTTATCAGCTTAGTTTCAGTTTCAGCATTTATAATTCTTTCTTTCAGTTGCTTTACATACCAGTACAATTCAAATGTACTGACATCCCTTTTTGCCCGGGGCCTGCATCTCACAATGCAGGTAATGATTAACAGGTTGCCGATTCAGAGCGCTAGGATTCTCGTACCAGCTAATTTGGTGATCCCCAGTTCTTTCGGGGCATTATCATTACCTTACAGTTTTCAGTACTTAAAGGCAATCAGTATTTTCAGTATATTATTAGAGGCTTCATAGACTAGAGTAACAGTTAGACAGAGTCACAGACTTTTCATATTAAGCCATGTTGGCTACAAATATATTTCAGAATTGTATTAGTATTTCCGCACTTTGATTTATATCATCCACAATTTTCAGTATATCAGCATGTGTTAGCTTATCTTCTGCATTCAGTATGTTATGATACCACATGTTGATTCAGCCAGCCAGTTGGTTCGCTCGGTCACATGTAGTCGGGCACAGAGTGTCGTGTTACGTCCAGGCCCAGGTTCGGGGCGTGACAAAGCTTGGTATCAGAGCACTAGGTTCAAGAGTCCTAGGGAGTCTATGAAGCCGTGTCCAGTGGAGTTTTCTTTATATGTGTGTGCCGGCCACTCATATAAATGGTTAACTACCAAGACATTCAGGATTGTCTCACCTCTTTCTACTCTAGATCGTGCCATGAAACTTAGAGCAATAGGTAATCTTCTTTTCCTATTGAATTCCAAACGTATTGGATGCCCAAGCGGCGCGCATGAAAAACCTAAGGTCCTAGAGAGGATAATTGCCCATTGGGGTATAATTATGAAGTACAGCTTGGTAAATATGACACTTGAGAGGATATCAAAAGTGGGATGCAATGGATACAAGTACACATTAGAGCATAACCTTTTCTGAAAGTACAAAAACAGTTATGATGTCTCATGGTTATTAGTTTACCTTAGTTACCAGTTATACAATCTTTCAGTTAGCAAGTTTATGGTTACGCCAGTATTCGGTTATATGTTTACCAGATCTCCAATTTTCAGTGTATCAAAATTTTCATAGACTTGTGAGTATACAGTGAGGCATATGGATGCTCAGAGAGTATGTAAGTAACAGTGATTATAGCAAAATATTCGCATGTTTTAGGGATTAAGACCCAAGACTCATTGGATGGTGCATAAAGTGATTTATCAGATATGTATGGCAGTGTATCCGTATGTCAGACCCCACGGTGTATCAGGTTAAGAATTCAACCGCAGCGGGCATAGGATTGATCACTATAGTTTTGGACAGAAAAGAGCCTAAGGGAAATGTAGCTAAGAATAATATGATGTACGAAATAAGAACTAAGAGCAGGCAACATTGAATTTTAGGGAATGATTTTATGTCGTTTAGATTTATTCAAATCAGAACTAGAAAGTACCATGTTAGTGAATTTATATACGAAGTGGCTATTATTGTGAGATAAAAGATATGACAGTTCCCCTTGATATGACTATGTGTTTAGGTTGGAGGTTTATAGTCTGAAGTTATTTTGAAGTGTATGGAAAGCTTGGGGTTAGATATTCCAATTTTGTTAAGAAAAATGAACTTTCCCTAAGTGCGATTCATGTGCATGGTTCAAAAAGAATGATAGCGTGCGGCAAAAGAATATGATCGGATGGCGAGGAAAGTAAGGAGTAACCTTATGCTCCACTTTAGTTATTCAAAGCAGAGCAAGAAAACATGATGCTAGCAGGGGGTTAGTAAAAGAATAGTAAATAAGTTTGAGTAAATACAGTGAATTAGCAATTTCAGTAGAGCTAGTAGAGGTAAGATTTGATTCACTTAGCCGGGTTAACTCTAGTGAGTGGATGATAGTTTGAAACCGAACATGTGTTAGAACCCAAAGAGTTTAAGCCCGAAGTACAGTAACAGTGGAAAAAAAATATAGCTAGTAGTAAAAGAGCAAGCAGTAGAAGAATAGCTTTTAGGAATTATCGAAATGTGGTTTCTCCAAGATTGACAGTGTGAGCAGAGTTAGATTATTAAGATTGTGTATGATAGTTGTGAATACATTAGCTTTCCGTCATGTGAATAATTTAGTTTTTCCTATCTCAGAAGTAAGTTGGAAGATGAGTCGTTATTGGGGTAGAATGGAAGGAATTGCAAAAAATAAGGAAAGTTATTCGGATCCCAACAAAAAGAGAAGGATTCACAAGTATAAGACTTTTGGTCTAAGGGGGTGATGTGAAAACCATCAGTAAGTGCAGTTAGAGATCTGAAATTCGAATAGTAGCATGGGATATGAAAAAGAAAACTAGTTCGGTAATGATGGAAAATTGTATAATTACCACAAGGATTATGCTTAGCATGTGTAAGAAAAACAAGTGAGTAGAATGATCACCGAGTTTAGTCATTGATGATAAAGTGATCACAGAAAGCTATAAAATCATGCCCAGTTATGTATCACGAGGGTAGTGCCATTGCACAAGACTCTAGTCTTCGGAGTACTAGTTAAAGACTTAGCTCACAACAATTCTATAAGTGTTTTCAGGAAATTCTTAAAAAGATAAAGTGTGGGAAGTATAACTCATGATTGAGGTAGATAAGAGAACTCTGGTAAAAGAAGTTCGCCAGCCAAGATAGGAGTTCGACTTCGGGCTCTAAAGATGACGGAGTTGTTGTCTAGAAAAGGACTTGTTCCCCCTTAGTAGTCGTTGTGAAGGAGAAACAACTTGATGATCCCTACGTGTTGCAGTTGAAGAGGAGATTCACAAGTATAAGATGATGGCTTTTGAATAAGGGGGAGATGATAGGACTTTGAGGTACTAGGACAGATTGTGTGTCCCAGTAGATGGACTTAAAGAGGGAAGATCGTATTAGAAGCCCATAATTCTAGGTATTCTTTCCATCCAGGTTCCCAAATATGCATCATGACAAGGAGATTTATCGGTTGAACGACACGAAAAAGAACGTCGTAAACTTTATGGCCAGGCAGAGCATTTTATTTAAGCAGTTGAGGATATGTCCTTGATGTTAAGAGTAATTGGGATGAT
>NW_017681512.1:0-11190 GCF_001879085.1 Nicotiana attenuata
AGGCAGAATGGTAGACTTATGCAAGAGATAAAAGGCGAAGAGTAGTAAAATTTCTTAGCTGATAGCTCGTAGCTGATTGTGATATCGTGGATGCTGGGGATATTATATGGGGATAGCGACTCTGAATAGGTGTGACAGTTCTGAGAACTGTCTTCCTGAACAGTATGATTGTATAATATATTCGATGATTTTGTGACTTGGGTGCCTGCATCCAAAGAAAAATCGTGAGTTTGTAAAGGGGAAATGTTAGTACGTGTCCCCGTTGACTTTGCTTGATCTGCTAGGCTCTGATCTAATGACACGGTATGTATCATAGGGGTAACGTTGTTGAACAAAGCGATTTCGATAATAAACAGGCATGAGTTTGTTAAAGATATGACATAAGTATATAAGAAATAGTTTTTAGATGAACTGATGATTGTGATGTGGTTCAGGACATTGCAACCTCTCTTGCTTTGGAATTTTGAGGTCCTCCTCAAAATTCTGCCCCAGTTTATTGGGTTAATAATTCTGACGGTTGCTTGCGATGATCGGCTGAAGTTACTTCGGAATTTTGAGGGTCCTCCTCAAAATTCTGCCCTAGTTTCCAATTGCGGGGGGAAATGAAAATTTTATTGAATTGTGACCGAACCCATAAGGCTGCCTACGTATCCCCTCTTAAACGGGAATCAGGTCAGACATAGTTCAAATTATATCATATAGGAGAACATAAGATTACACATAGTAACGCTTGACTGCATCTGAATTGATTGGTTTTGGACAAACTTCTCCGTCCATTTTTGCAAGTATAAGGGCTCCTCCTGTCAGAACCCGATGAACCATGTATGGACCCTGCAAATTGGGAGAGAATTTCCCTTTGGTTTCATCTTGATGCGGGAAAATTTTCTTTAACACTAGTTGCCCTGGTGTGAACCGTCTTGGCTTGACTCTCTTGTTGAAGGCTCTGGACATTCTTTTCTGATAAAGCTGACCGTGGCAAACTGCATTCATTCTCTTTCCATCAATAAGAGCCAACTGCTCGTAAGTACTCTTCACCATTCTGCATCGTCGAGCTCTGCTTCCTGTATGATCCTTAAAGAAGGAATTTCTACTTTGGCGGGAATGACTGCCTCTGTACCAGAAACCAACATATAGGGAGTTGCCCCAGTTGATGTTCGGACTGTGGTGCGATACCCCAATAGAGCAAATGATAGCTTTTCGTGCCATTGCTTATGCTTCTCTATTATTTTCCTTAGTATCTTCTTGTTGTTTGTGTTGGCGGCTTCTACGGCTCCGTTCATCTGAGGCCAGTAGGCTGTGGAATTCTTGTGTCTGATCTTGAAGGTCTCACACATAGCTTTCATTAAGTCACTGTTGAGGTTGGAGCCATTATAAGTAATGATTGACTCTGGAATCCCGAACCGACAGACGATACGGTCGCGGACAAAGTCTGCCGTGACCTTCTTAGTCACTGCTTTGAAGGATGCTGCTTCGACCCATTTGGTAAAGTAGTCAATTGCCACTAGGATGAATTTGTGCCCGTTGGAAGTGGCAGGTTCGATTGGTCCAATAACATCCATTCCCCAAGCGGCGAACGTCCATGGTGAGCATGTTGCATTAAGCTCATTTAGTGGCACCCTTATCATGTCTGCATGTATCTGGCAGCGGTGGCATTTTCGGACATACTGGATGTAGTCCGTCTCCATGGTCATCCAAAAGTAACAAACACGGAGTATCTTATTGTCTAAGACAAAGCCGTTCATATGTGGACCGCAGGTCCCAGCATGGATTTCTTCTAGCAGTTTAGATGCTTCCTTGGCGTCGACACACCTTAACAATCCCAAATCAGGAGTCCTCCTATATAGGATTCCTCCGCTGCGAAAGAAATTGTTGGACAATCTTCGAAGTGTGCGTTTCTGAGTAGTATTTGCAAGCTCTGGGTACTCTCCTTTTGCCAAATATTCCTTGATGTCATGAAACCAAGGTTTTCCATCTGCTTCTTCATCGACATGAGCACAATAAGCTGGCTGATTATGGATTTTCATAGGAATAGGATCAATGAAGTTTGTATCTGGGTGCTGTATCATGGATGATAGGGTAGCCAATGCATCGGCAAACTCATTCTAGATTCTGGGAACATGCTGGAACTCTGTCTTTGTGAACCTCTTTCTCAACTCCTGCACATGGTGCAGATAAGGGAGTATGTTAGAACTCTTGGTCGCCCATTCTCCTCGTACCTGATGTATGAGTAGGTCTAAGTCCCCAATTATTAGCAACTCTTGGATGTTCATGTAAATGGCCATTTTAAGCCCTAAGATTCAGGCTTCGTTCTCGGCCATATTGTTGGTGCATGGGAACCTGATTTTGGCAGATATCGGATAGTGCTGACCGATTTCTGATACTAGGACCGCTCCTATGCCGACTCCTTTGAAATTTGCTGCTCCGTCGAAAAACATTCTCCAACCGTCATAGGACTCTGCAATATCTTCTCCTATGAATGATACTTCTTCATCTGGAAAATACGTCTTTAGGGGCTCGTATTCTCCATCCACAGGGTTTTCAGCAAGGTCATCCGCTAGTGCCTATCCTTTGACTGCTTTCTGGGTCACGTAGACAATGTCGAATTCACTCAACAGGATCTGCCACTTGGCGAGCTTGCCAGTGGGCATGGGCTTCTGAAAGATGTATTTCAAAGGATCCATCCTTGATATGAGATATGTAGTGTAGGCACAGAAGTAATGTCTCAGCTTCTGGGCTACCCAAGTCAAAGCACACCAGGTGCGCTCCAACAGAGAATATCGGTCCTCGTACTGAGTGAACTTTTTGCTGAGGTAGTAAATGGCATGTTCTTTCTTTCCTGTCTCATCATGCTGCCCCAGGACGCAACCGAAGGCACCATCCAACACTGCAATATAGAGTAGCAGAGGTCTCCCTGGTTCAGGCGGGACCAAGACAGGCGGTGTTGGCAGATATTCTTTGATTCTGTCAAAAGCTTTCTGGGAGTCATCAGTCCATTCGGTGGAGGCATCCTTCTTCAACATCTTGAAGATCGGTTCACAGATAACTGTAGATTGTGCTATGAACCGGCTGATGTAGTTAAGTCTCCCCAAGAAGCTCATCACGTCTTTCTTGTTCCTAGGCGGTGGCAATTCTTGAATGGCTTTGATCTTCGATAGATCCAGTTCTATTCCCCGACGATTCACAATGAACCCAAGCAATTTTCCAGCTGGAACCCCGAATGCACACTTTGCGGTATTCAGTTTCAGGTTGTATCTTCTCAGTCGGTTGAAAAACTTCCTCAGATCCTCCATGTGATCAGTGGCTTTCTTGGACTTGATGATGACATCATCCATATATACTTCGATCTCCTTGTGTATCATGTCATGAAAAATGGTAGTCATGGCCCTCATGTAGGTGGCCCCTACATTCTTTAACCTGAACAACATCATCTTGTAGTAGTACATTCCCCACGGCGTAATGAAAGCCGTTTTCTCAGCATCTTCTTCATCCATCCAGATCTGATGGTACCCAGCGAAACAATCTACAAATGATTGCAACTCCTGCTTGGTGCAATTGTCAATTAGGATGTGTATGTTTGGCAAGGGGAAGTCGTCTTTCGGACTAGCCCGGTTGAGATCTCGGTAGTCGACACAGACTCTGACCTTCCCATCCTTCTTCGGTACTGGCACAATGTTGGCTAACCATGTCGGATATTCAACTACCCTGAGAACCTTAGCTTTGACCTGCTTAGTGACTTCTTCCTTGATTTTCAAACTCATATCTGGATTGTACTTTCTGAGCTTCTGTTTTACTGGCGGACAGGCTGGATCGGTTGGCAGTTTGTGAGCCACAATAGATGTGCTCAGCCCAATCATGTCGCCGTACGACCAGGCGAATATGTCCTCATACTCTCTTAGAAACGCTGTATATTCTTTCTTTTCGGACGATAACAAATGAACGCTGATCCGTGTTTCTTTGATGTTTCCTGCATCTCCCAGGTTAACAATCTCAGTCTCGTCCAGGTTGTACTTAGGTCTGTTCTAAAAATTCTCAACTTCTTTAATAATCTCTTCTGGTATATCATCTTCCTCTAAATCTATGTCTGTTTGTTGCGTTGTCTTGTTGCATGTCACAGTCATTGGTTCATCAAGATAAGTAATAGTAATGCTGCATAAGTAAAGTAATGAGAGAAAATAATAAGAGTAAGATTTATAAGAAAACCAAAATTCTTTGATAAATTCCATAAATGTTTTTGAACATTGGAGCTCTTTCTTGCGAAAATTAAGAAAATGCGAAAGGAAAGTAAACTAGTAAAATAAAATAGTGCGTGATGCTTGTTCAGCCTTGCTACCCCGAGGCTCGCCGGGTTCTAGTGGTTCTGATAGTCCAGTTTTTGAAGCATGCTCTCTACTTACAGCCTGTATGGAAGGGCCTTCCTCCCCCTCCTCCTCAAAAATGACACAACAATCCATATTATCGTCTTCCAGGAACAAATTCCTTACTGCTGCCAGTGCTTCTTCTTCTTCTGACCCGTAAATGACCTCGGTCGGCTGGAAAGTCTGCTCCAAACGGGGTATTGGTTGCTCAAAATGATAGTAAGGGCCGCGCCATGGTGGCGACCAGTGGTTGAACTCCTCCCAAGTATACTCATATCCCAATCCAAAGGTGGTGCCATGCTTCTTGAGCTTGTTGGGCTTAGCGATTCATTGGAGGTTTTTATCAAGTCCCTTGCCAGGTTCATACCCGCTCAAATTCAATATGCTTTCAATCTTGCTATCCCACTATTTGTCTTTATCAACGGCGTTGACTCGCTCGATGTGGTGGTATGTTTCCCCGTCTGTCCTTCTTCTGCCTCCAATTGCTGGAATGGTCTGGCGACTGTATATGGGATTGCTACCGTCGCCGTGAATGATCACCTCTTGGTGATTCCACTCAAACTTCACTGCCTGGTGTAGTGTTGACGCTACGGCCCCAACGACATGAATCCATGGTCGTCCCAACAACAGATTGTAAGATGCTGGTACGTCTATCACTTGAAAATCAACATCAAACCAAGTAGGCCCCATTTGCAAACACAAGCTAATTTCCCCAATAGTAGACCTTTAGGATCCGTCGAAATCTTTGACGTTGATGGCCCCATCCTTGATCTCATGCAACCCTTTTCCCAATGTACTGAGTGTTACCAACGGACAAATGTTGAGACTGGACCCCCCATCGACCAGGATCCTGGTGATAAAATAATCTTCGCACTGTACGGTGACGTGCAATGCCTTGTTGTGACTCAATCCCTCCGGTGGCGGCTCATCTTCATGAAAAGTGATTTTGTGACTTTCCAACACCTGACCTACCATGTTAGCCATCTCTCCGTCGGTGTTTTGTATGCATCGAAACTTTGTAACAAGGCAAGGATAGAAATTTGTGCCGGTGTTTTGTTCAGCTGATCAATGATTGAGTATTCTTTGGCTTGTATCTTTCACCAGAGATCGTCGGGCCCGGTTTCGGTTATAGTTGGCCGACTAAAGGCCTGCTTGCTTGACTCAGCCAAATGCTCCGGGGTATAAACCCTATCGGTTCTTGTCATACCTTGTGCCGCAATGGTTTCCCCGAACTTGACCTTCCCCTTTCTTCTGGCCTCGGCTGTGTAGTCACATGGTATATCCTTCGTGTGGAATGGTGTTATGGCTGACATTGCCACTGGAATTGGCGTGGCTATCTTTACCCCAAACGGAGCAGGCTTCTCAGGTGGTAAAACTGCAACTTCAAAGGGTGTAGGTGTGTTTGTTGATGACATAAACTCAACCTCAATTGGCGCTGGTGTCTTTGCAGAGGGTGGTGCTTCAAACTCGAGTGGTATGGACATGTTTACCTCGGCGTCCCTAGAAGGATGAATATGGACCACAATCGGATTGAGGGTGACTACTGGCTTCTTTGGATCGTCGCCTTCTGTGATTAAATAGATTGGTCCCTTGGGGTCCCAGTCATCCTCTATCTCAATCATGTGAACACCTCTGCCTTTGTGGTCTGGCAGAGGGTTATTGCGAACATTCGGAGCAGGCTCCTTTGCTACAATGATCTTGTTGTCAATCAAAGTTTGAATCTTATCCTTCAGAGAGCGGCACTCATCAATGGTATGTCCTTTCATGCCGGAATAGTATGCACAGGATTTATTTGGATTGACCCAATGAGAAGGGTTTTCAGGTGTTATAGTAGGGATAGCGGTGACATAACCAGCAACTTTGAGCCTTTCGTACAGCTGGTCAATTGGTTTAGCGATGGTGGTATACTGTTTGGGAGGCCTGCTGTCAAAATTTGGTCGTGGTCTAGGGAAGTTTTGACGTGGGGATGGTGATTGATAATGGGATGGTTGGGCGTTGTAGGCTTGGTAAACATGTGCTGGTTGGGAGTATTTGGGTGAAATGGGCTGACATGTGGGAGGTGGAGATGACTGATAAGTGGGTGGCGGAGTGTGGTAAGTGGGTGAGGGTGCTTGGTAATTTGGGGTAGGCTGATATGTGATTAGAGGTATCGGGTATGTTTGGTATTTGATAGGGGATTTGGTCCTCTGTGCAACCATACAGCACTTACGTCCCTTTTCTTGGACGTACCACTAGACTGCAAAGTCTTATTGGTAGCTTGCAAGGCTTCAAAGTTCGTAACCATACCACTCTTGATGTCTTCCTCGATCCTTTCTCCTAGCTTGATGATGTCAGAAAACTTGTGATTCTCGATCAGCATCGGCCTCTCATAATACTGTGGGTCTTGGGCCCGAACGAAGAATTTGTTCATTTGCTCTTCTTCCAAAGAAGGCCTAACCTTAGCAGCTTCGGATCTCCATCGAGTAGCATACTCACGGAAGGTCTCTGTGGGTTTCTTCTTCAAGTTTTGGATATAAAACACATCTGGCGCGTTCTCTGTGTTGAAGCTGAGTCTGTCCATGAAATCAGACGCCATGCTTAGCCAGCTCGACCACTTCTTCAGATCCTGGCTAATGTACCAAGATAAGGCGTCTCCCTTCAAGCTCCTCATGAAAAGCTTCATGCGGATTTTCTCGTCTCTTCCTACTCCGACCAGCTTGTCACAGTATGTTCTCAAGTGAACCCTGGAATCCCTTGTACCATCAAACATTTCGAACTTGGGAGGTTTGTACCCCTCGGGCAGTTCGACATAGGGTTGTATGCACAGATCTTCATAGTTTAACCCCTCAATTCCCTTACTACCTTCAACGCCTTGAATTCTGCTAGTCAACCTTTTAAGCTCTTTGGCCAAATTTCTGATGAGCAAGTCCTTATCATTGGACTCGAGTGTGCTTGAGATGGGCTGGGTGGAGTGTGGCACAGTCTCCATGTAGATGGGGGTATTGTGTTGGGTGTGGCAGTGGTCATTTGTGGAGTTTGAAGGTTCCGAGATGAGTAGTGGAGGATTGTTGGAAGTGTGGCAAGTATTGCAGTTGTGGTGAGGAGCGGGATGGTTTTGTTGCTTTCGGATGTTTTGCGGAGGTACAGGATTCTGAGTTTTTGGGAAAGTAACCTCAGGAGTGGTGAGGGAAAATGACAGATTTGCCAGATTCCGGACTTGATCAAGTTCTTCCTGAAACTTCAAC
Organism: Nicotiana attenuata; assembly: GCF_001879085.1. Lineage (NCBI taxonomy): Eukaryota > Viridiplantae > Streptophyta > Magnoliopsida > Solanales > Solanaceae > Nicotiana > Nicotiana attenuata. Next base: position 7,580 of record NW_017681512.1, read on the forward strand.
AACTTTTGTTCTAGTTGGGATGCATTTTCCTTGGGGACCAGAGTACCATGAGTGACCTCTACCCGTTCAGCTGAGTTGTTCGAATTTCCATTTTTCCTTTGTTTTTGTGTCTGACAGGACTGGGAGGAGGAGTAGGTGGAGGGCCCCTGGATCTCGTAAAATATGATGATGTTGCCAGAGTTCACAAACTAACCTTTGGGGAGGGGAATAAACAAAAAGTAAAATAAAAGGTGATAAGTCAGTGAGGATTGTAAGGAAATGTTGCAATATTTAAACACGTAGTGCAGGAAATATGAAGCGCGTCCTAATTTTAGGGACCTCGTCGTGCCCGAGGTAGGCCTAGCGACAAGTTAATTTGGAGAACTTAGAATTCTGAATTCCTCATTTTATTGATAAAAAGGTAGACGAACCCCAAAACGACACTAAATAATAAGAAAGAAAAAGTCACTAATGGCCATTGGCCTTATTACATCTTATAAAGCGAAAATGGAAATTCCTATCTATTTGGTCCCAGAAGGACCTTCCTCAGGTTGAATGCTCTCGTTGATCAAATCCTCCAGCTTGCGTAGGTTCACCAGTAAAAATTCCTTTGCCAGATGTTCTCCTTTGTTTCCTTCAGAGTTCTGGTAGTCGGTGACTCTCTTCCTCACTTTTCCTTCCAATTCCAGCAGACTGTATTCCAGATATTCCAACTTTTCGCTAGCTTTGGCGGCTCTTTCCTTCCACTCATTGATTTGGTCATTTGATGGAAGACTCCTCCACTAGTCTAGCAAGAATGGGGGTGTGCTAATCATACCGAAACTGGGGACCTCGTGCCTCATTTTCTGCAAAACAAAAGGGTTAGACCCTACCCCCCACCAGACTCGACTATTTAATATCAACAATTAGCATTAAGCATTTGGTTCTACAAATAAATTCACAGAACGTGATGGTGTCCGTTTGGGTTTCAAGGAAACCCAGTGGACTTTGGAGAATTCTATCTTAAAGAGTCATTATGCGGACAACATAACTGACTCGGCTAGGTTTGACCATGATGCATGTACAATTAAACGGAGTAAGGTTTCTATGTGGTATTAGACTGGTACCCTTGAGCGGACAACTCAAGAGGGAAAGGCGCGGAACCGTCGACTACACTGTTGATCGACTGGTTTTACCGCAAATATGCCTTTGCCGGATTTAGGGGGTGATAATATCGGAAGGGCGCAACCACTCATTATAAGCGTTGCTATGGTATTTTGTTTGGCACGAGTGGAATATGATGTTGAATATGCAGTTACAATAATCAAACAAGTTGTCACGTATTTGCACGTTCATAAAGTAATAATTACAACAGTTTCTCATAATTTACAACAGTATTAAGGAAAGCGATAAAGGAAAGCATTAAGAGAAATAAAGGCAAGAAACAAAAGGCCAAGTGAGTTTCGCGGTAGAAGAAGAAAAATACTTAAAGGCATTTAAACAAATAAAGACATATAAAGAAGCATAAAGTCACAAATAGCATGAAATGGTAAAAGCCTTAAAGAAATCCCCAGCAGAGTCGCCATGCTGTCGATGCCCCCTTTTTCTCGCGAAATTGGGTTTATGACATTTGGGAGGACAACTCGTTTCCTTTTGGGAATTGGGTTTGAATTGAAGAGTCGCCACCTAATGATTAAGTGCATTAGGACACTAAGGAGAATTTTGATTTAGAAAACCAAAGATTGGGTAAGGGCTTGAAATTATCCCGAGGGGTAAGGTGTTAGGCACCCCGTCGAGATCCACTAGTGTGGTTCCCGGCCATACTAAATTGTGACTTTAAGTGCAAACAACAAGTAGACAAGCAAGAATTACAAATACGAGGGGATTTTCATGTAATGGTTGCAAGAAATTGAAATTAAAAGAAGTTAAAGAAGCTGGAATTTAAGAAAAAGCAGTTTTGAGTTTTGAATAGATAAACCAGTAAAGAGAAAGGGTTTTCACATAATTATGGTAAGTAATTGAAATTAAAAGAAGTTAAAGAAGCTGAAGTTTGAGAAAAGCAGTTTTTTGTTTTTGAAATAAAATGAACAAGCAAAGGGGGGGAGGGGGGTCCTAGGTTTACAAATAATATGGATCACCCCACACAACACCCGGTAACCGCTTATACACGTGGTGTTATCGCGTGGTCATCATATCCATATCTACCCTTTCCCACCCCGTTAAGGTATTAAACGCGGAATGATCTCATTTTACTTATTGCATGCTATTACCCGCCCCCATCCAATCAGCCCCGGAGGTATTTGGGACTACTAATCCTAAAGGGAAGGGATATGTGGTTTTATGGTTTCAAAGGATAAAATTCTAAGGTGACAATCAAAACACATATGTGACAAATATGGGGAAGAAACACAATAGATAGAAAGGGCTCAAACAAACCTCCTTAAAAACAAAGAAAAGCATATAGTTTAGCATGTCTTTACACGTACTGTTTAGGGTCTGATTAAACTTAAGAGTTGTGGCGAACTGATCTATTACATATTTCAGATAAGAAGCCCGAATCAGGCCTGCCTGCTGGTTGTAGTTAATAAAATCTGATTCAATTTATAAGTTACCCTATGGCTTGCCTAAGTGTTGAACGAAAACCTATAGGCATGATATCTATTAGTTTCAGAAGAGAAGTATACTGATTTTAAAGAAGAGGACTTGTTAAAAACATAAATTCTGCAGATGTTAAGCATTGCATTTTAGACTTATAGGCAAAATAGACGATTCAGATTTAGTTGATAGCTCCTATAGGCATGCTTTCTAGGTGCTAATGATTTTAAAACGTTTACAGCCGAAATAAAAGTGCAGAAGTCCTATAGGCATGGTGTCTAGAATGTTGTTTGTTATTTAAACCTATAAATACATTTGCCTAGTGAGAGATGCATATGCAGAATTCAGGAAGTCCTATAGACATGTTATCTATGTGATATGCAGAAATGCGGAAACCTACAGACATGGTTTCTATATGAAATGCAAAAGCTATGGTTTCTATAAAATGCAGAAGTGTAGAAACTTATAGGTAGGATTTCTATAAAAATGCAGAAGTGTAGAAACTTATAGGCAGGATTTCTATAAAATGCAGAAGTGCAGAAGCCTACAGAGATGGTTTTCTATATGAAATGCAGAAGCTATAGACATGGTTTCTATATGAAATACATAAATGAAAGTTGGAAGCAAGATATGAGGGCAGAAGCATGATAATTCCCTATGAACATGATATCTACTCATTTTGCATGCATGATTGACCCTCCCTTTTTCACTAAAAACCCCAATAGTTATTACAAGATTATTACAGACCAAAATAAAATAAAGATATTACATCATAAAAAAAATTACAACCAAGGAGAGCCTGATTCAGGTTACCTGCCCGAAGCATGAAGTAAACCAACTCCAAAGATCAAGATCCAAAGCCTTTCTCTTATTTGGGATGTATCAAAGTTCCCTAAGAGTCTCAGATGGACTCTGGGCAGTGCGTACACCCAAATACATTGCAGAATTGAGTTATAGTGCAGTGTGGAAGGGCCAGCCCTCCAATGTCCAAGTTTAGAGGGAACTCAAGGTCCCAAAGCAAGGCTCATAGGAGGGGGGCAGAACTTAGAATCTAGGAG
>NW_017681513.1:0-5998 GCF_001879085.1 Nicotiana attenuata
CCCTAATGTTGGCAAAAGGCGACTAGGGAATGGAGGCCCTATGTCTAAAAGGCACAACTCAGGGATTGGAACCCTAATGTTGGCAAAAGGCGACTAGGAAATGGAGGCCCTATGTCTAATATTCTCAACTCAGGGATTGGAGCCCTAATGTTGGCAAAAGGCGACTAGGGAATGGAGGCCCTATGTCTAAGAGGCACAACTCAGGGATTGGAGCCCTAATGGTTGCAAAAGGTGACTAGAGAATGGAGGCCCAATGTAAAAAAAGGCACAACTCAGGGATTGGAGCCCTAATGTTGGCAAAAGGCGACTAGGGAATAGAGGCCCTATGTCTAAAAAGGCACAACTCAGGGATTGGAGCCCTAATGTTGGCAAAAGGCGACTAGGGAATGGAGGCCCTATGTCTAAAAGGCACAACTCAGGGATTGGAGCCCTAATGTTGGCAAAAGGCGACTAGGGAATGGAGGCCCTATGTCTAAAAAGGCACAACTCAGGGATTGGAGCCCTAATGTTGGCAAAAGGCGACTAGGGAATGGAGGCCCTATGTCTAAAAAGGCACAACTCAGGGATTGGAGCCCTAATGTTGGCAAAAGGCGACTAGGGAATGGAGGCCCTATGTCTAAAAAGGCACAACTCAGGGATTGGAGCCCTAATGTTGGCAAAAGGCGACTAGGGAATGGAGGCCCTATGTCTAAAAAGGCACAACTCAGGGATTGGAGCCCTAATGTTGGCAAAAGGCGACTAGGGAATGGAGGCCCTATGTCTAAAAAGGCACAACTCAGGGATTGGAGCCCTAATGTTGGCAAAAGGCGACTAGGGAATGGAGGCCCTATGTCTAAAAAGGCACAACTCAGGGATTGGAGCCCTAATGTTGGCAAAAGGCGACTAGGGAATGGAGGCCCTATGTCTAAAAAGGCACAACTCAGGGATTGGAGCCCTAATGTTGGCAAAAGGCGACTAGGGAATGGAGGCCCTATGTCTAAAAAGGCACAACTCAGGGATTGGAGCCCTAATGTTGGCAAAAGGCGACTAGGGAATGGAGGCCCTATGTCTAAAAAGGCACAACTCAGGGATTGGAGCCCTAATGTTGGCAAAAGGCGACTAGGGAATGGAGGCCCTATGTCTAAAAAGGCACAACTCAGGGATTGGAGCCCTAATGTTGGCAAAAGGCGACTAGGGAATGGAGGCCCTATGTCTAAAAAGGCACAACTCAGGGATTGGAGCCCTAATGTTGGCAAAAGGCGACTAGGGAATGGAGGCCCTATGTCTAAAAAGGCACAACTCAGGGATTGGAGCCCTAATGTTGGCAAAAGGCGACTAGGGAATGGAGGCCCTATGTCTAAAAAGGCACAACTCAGGGATTGGAGCCCTAATGTTGGCAAAAGGCGACTAGGGAATGGAGGCCCTATGTCTAAAAAGGCACAACTCAGGGATTGGAGCCCTAATGTTGGCAAAAGGCGACTAGGGAATGGAGGCCCTATGTCTAAAAAGGCACAACTCAGGGATTGGAGCCCTAATGTTGGCAAAAGGCGACTAGGGAATGGAGGCCCTATGTCTAAAAAGGCACAACTCAGGGATTGGAGCCCTAATGTTGGCAAAAGGCGACTAGGGAATGGAGGCCCTATGTCTAAAAAGGCACAACTCAGGGATTGGAGCCCTAATGTTGGCAAAAGGCGACTAGGGAATGGAGGCCCTATGTCTAAAAAGGCACAACTCAGGGATTGGAGCCCTAATGTTGGCAAAAGGCGACTAGGGAATGGAGGCCCTATGTCTAAAAAGGCACAACTCAGGGATTGGAGCCCTAATGTTGGCAAAAGGCGACTAGGGAATGGAGGCCCTATGTCTAAAAAGGCACAACTCAGGGATTGGAGCCCTAATGTTGGCAAAAGGCGACTAGGGAATGGAGGCCCTATGTCTAAAAAGGCACAACTCAGGGATTGGAGCCCTAATGTTGGCAAAAGGCGACTAGGGAATGGAGGCCCTATGTCTAAAAAGGCACAACTCAGGGATTGGAGCCCTAATGTTGGCAAAAGGCGACTAGGGAATGGAGGCCCTATGTCTAAAAAGGCACAACTCAGGGATTGGAGCCCTAATGTTGGCAAAAGGCGACTAGGGAATGGAGGCCCTATGTCTAAAAAGGCACAACTCAGGGATTGGAGCCCTAATGTTGGCAAAAGGCGACTAGGGAATGGAGGCCCTATGTCTAAAAAGGCACAACTCAGGGATTGGAGCCCTAATGTTGGCAAAAGGCGACTAGGGAATGGAGGCCCTATGTCTAAAAAGGCACAACTCAGGGATTGGAGCCCTAATGTTGGCAAAAGGCGACTAGGGAATGGAGGCCCTATGTCTAAAAAGGCACAACTCAGGGATTGGAGCCCTAATGTTGGCAAAAGGCGACTAGGGAATGGAGGCCCTATGTCTAAAAAGGCACAACTCAGGGATTGGAGCCCTAATGTTGGCAAAAGGCGACTAGGGAATGGAGGCCCTATGTCTAAAAAGGCACAACTCAGGGATTGGAGCCCTAATGTTGGCAAAAGGCGACTAGGGAATGGAGGCCCTATGTCTAAAAAGGCACAACTCAGGGATTGGAGCCCTAATGTTGGCAAAAGGCGACTAGGGAATGGAGGCCCTATGTCTAAAAAGGCACAACTCAGGGATTGGAGCCCTAATGTTGGCAAAAGGCGACTAGGGAATGGAGGCCCTATGTCTAAAAAGGCACAACTCAGGGATTGGAGCCCTAATGTTGGCAAAAGGCGACTAGGGAATGGAGGCCCTATGTCTAAAAAGGCACAACTCAGGGATTGGAGCCCTAATGTTGGCAAAAGGCGACTAGGGAATGGAGGCCCTATGTATAAAAAGGCACAACTTAGGGATTGGAGCCCTAATGTTGGCAAAAGGTGACTACGGAATGGAGGCCATATGTCTTAAAAGGCACAACTCAGGAATTGGAGCCCTAATAATGGCAAAAGGCGACTAGGGAATAGAGGCCCTATGTCTAAAAAGGCACAACTCAGGGATTGGAGCCCTAATGTTGGCAAAAGGCGACTAGGGAATGGAGGCCCTATGTCTAAAAAGGCACAACTCAGGGATTGGAGCCCTAATGTTGGCAAAAGGCGACTAGGGAATGGAGGCCCTATGTCTAAAAAGGCACAACTCAGGGATTGGAGCCCTAATGTTGGCAAAAGGCGACTAGGGAATGGAGGCCCTATGTCTAAAAAGGCACAACTCAGGGATTGGAGCCCTAATGTTGGCAAAAGGCGACTAGGGAATGGAGGCCCTATGTCTAAAAAGGCACAACTCAGGGATTGGAGCCCTAATGTTGGCAAAAGGCGACTAGGGAATGGAGGCCCTATGTCTAAAAAGGCACAACTCAGGGATTGGAGCCCTAATGTTGGCAAAAGGCGACTAGGGAATGGAGGCCCTATGTCTAAAAAGGCACAACTCAGGGATTGGAGCCCTAATGTTGGCAAAAGGCGACTAGGGAATGGAGGCCCTATGTCTAAAAAGGCACAACTCAGGGATTGGAGCCCTAATGTTGGCAAAAGGCGACTAGGGAATGGAGGCCCTATGTCTAAAAAGGCACAACTCAGGGATTGGAGCCCTAATGTTGGCAAAAGGCGACTAGGGAATGGAGGCCCTATGTCTAAAAAGGCACAACTCAGGGATTGGAGCCCTAATGTTGGCAAAAGGCGACTAGGGAATGGAGGCCCTATGTCTAAAAAGGCACAACTCAGGGATTGGAGCCCTAATGTTGGCAAAAGGCGACTAGGGAATGGAGGCCCTATGTCTAAAAAGGCACAACTCAGGGATTGGAGCCCTAATGTTGGCAAAAGGCGACTAGGGAATGGAGGCCCTATGTCTAAAAAGGCACAACTCAGGGATTGGAGCCCTAATGTTGGCAAAAGGCGACTAGGGAATGGAGGCCCTATGTCTAAAAAGGCACAACTCAGGGATTGGAGCCCTAATGTTGGCAAAAGGCGACTAGGGAATGGAGGCCCTATGTCTAAAAAGGCACAACTCAGGGATTGGAGCCCTAATGTTGGCAAAAGGCGACTAGGGAATGGAGGCCCTATGTCTAAAAAGGCACAACTCAGGGATTGGAGCCCTAATGTTGGCAAAAGGCGACTAGGGAATGGAGGCCCTATGTCTAAAAAGGCACAACTCAGGGATTGGAGCCCTAATGTTGGCAAAAGGCGACTAGGGAATGGAGGCCCTATGTCTAAAAAGGCACAACTCAGGGATTGGAGCCCTAATGTTGGCAAAAGGCGACTAGGGAATGGAGGCCCTATGTCTAAAAAGGCACAACTCAGGGATTGGAGCCCTAATGTTGGCAAAAGGCGACTAGGGAATGGAGGCCCTATGTCTAAAAAGGCACAACTCAGGGATTGGAGCCCTAATGTTGGCAAAAGGCGACTAGGGAATGGAGGCCCTATGTCTAAAAAGGCACAACTCAGGGATTGGAGCCCTAATGTTGGCAAAAGGCGACTAGGGAATGGAGGCCCTATGTCTAAAAAGGCACAACTCAGGGATTGGAGCCCTAATGTTGGCAAAAGGCGACTAGGGAATGGAGGCCCTATGTCTAAAAAGGCACAACTCAGGGATTGGAGCCCTAATGTTGGCAAAAGGCGACTAGGGAATGGAGGCCCTATGTCTAAAAAGGCACAACTCAGGGATTGGAGCCCTAATGTTGGCAAAAGGCGACTAGGGAATGGAGGCCCTATGTCTAAAAAGGCACAACTCAGGGATTGGAGCCCTAATGTTGGCAAAAGGCGACTAGGGAATGGAGGCCCTATGTCTAAAAAGGCACAACTCAGGGATTGGAGCCCTAATGTTGGCAAAAGGCGACTAGGGAATGGAGGCCCTATGTCTAAAAAGGCACAACTCAGGGATTGGAGCCCTAATGTTGGCAAAAGGCGACTAGGGAATGGAGGCCCTATGTCTAAAAAGGCACAACTCAGGGATTGGAGCCCTAATGTTGGCAAAAGGCGACTAGGGAATGGAGGCCCTATGTCTAAAAAGGCACAACTCAGGGATTGGAGCCCTAATGTTGGCAAAAGGCGACTAGGGAATGGAGGCCCTATGTCTAAAAAGGCACAACTCAGGGATTGGAGCCCTAATGTTGGCAAAAGGCGACTAGGGAATGGAGGCCCTATGTCTAAAAAGGCACAACTCAGGGATTGGAGCCCTAATGTTGGCAAAAGGCGACTAGGGAATGGAGGCCCTATGTCTAAAAAGGCACAACTCAGGGATTGGAGCCCTAATGTTGGCAAAAGGCGACTAGGGAATGGAGGCCCTATGTCTAAAAAGGCACAACTCAGGGATTGGAGCCCTAATGTTGGCAAAAGGCGACTAGGGAATGGAGGCCCTATGTCTAAAAAGGCACAACTCAGGGATTGGAGCCCTAATGTTGGCAAAAGGCGACTAGGGAATGGAGGCCCTATGTCTAAAAAGGCACAACTCAGGGATTGGAGCCCTAATGTTGGCAAAAAGGCGACTAGGGAATGGAGGCCCTATGTTTAAAAGGCACAACTCAGGGATTGGAGCCCTAATGTTGGCAAAAGGAGACTAGGGAATGGAGGCCCTATGTCTAAAAAGCTCAACTCAGGGATTGGAGCCCTAATGTTGGCAAAGGTGACTAGGGAATGGAGGCCCTATATCTAAAAGGCACAACTCAGGGATTGGAGCCCTAATGTTGGCAAAAGGCGACTAGGCAATGGAGGCCCTATGTCTAAGAAGCTAAACTCAGGGATTGGAGCCCTATTGTTGGCAAAAGGCGACTAGGGAATGGAGGGAGTATATCTAATAGCCACAACTCAGGGATTGGAGCCGTAATAGTGGCAACAGGCGACTAGGGAATGGAGGCCCTATGTATAAAAAGGCACAACTTAGGGATTGGAGCCCTAATGTTGGCAAAAGGTGACTACGGAATGGAGGCCCTATGTCTTAAAAGGCACAACTCAGGAATTGGAGCCCTAATAATGGCAAAAGGCGACTAGGGAAT